>NW_024100052.1:0-143584 GCF_016545835.1 Crotalus tigris
TGTAATGTATTGAGGTGAAGTACTTGGAATTGTTGAAAAAACAGTCATAAGACTCTGTCAGTTAAGAGCCAGACTTGCTGTCTACATGCTAATTATCTTGTGTTAAAGTGGGAACTAATACTTGAATCCTATTGGCTGCCACCTAGTTGCTGAGTGTATAAATAGGGGTGGAGCTGCAGCTATCTAGGCTTCTGTTTAAACCTTTAATAAAGAGTTGTTTGTTCACCCGCTGCCTCATTGATGCCTCACAGAACACCAAACATAACAGCGATTATATTTCTTTTTATCTTCAATCCAAAGAGTTGCATGGCCTGTTGAAGGTACTAAAATATTTGCTGTTGTTGTTAATTGCGAAGTCATGTCCGACCCATCGCGACACCATGGACAATGTTCCTCCAGGTCTTCCTGTCCTCTACCATCTTCTGGAATCCATTTAAGTTCACACCTACTGCTTCAGTGACTCCATCCAGCCATCTCATTCTCTGTCGTCGTCTCATTCTTCTATTGCCCTCAATCTTTCCCAGCATTAGGCCCTTCTCCAGTGAGTCCTTCCTTCTCATTAGGTGGCCAAAGTATTTGAGTTTCAACTTCAGGATCTGGCCTTCTAAAGAGCAGTCGGGGTTGATCTCTTCTAGGACTGACTGGTTTGAACGCCTTGCAGTCCAAGGGACTTGCAGGAGTCTTGTACTAAAATATAAACCTATCTAAACCAGTAATCTGAAGATGAAATTCTAATCTCCTGGCCAGATGAAGATGTTAAAGTATGTTAAGAGATAGTCTTGGCCAAAGGTGCTCCTTCATCAGCTCATAGCTAAGTAAATTATAGTAACAGATGGAGGACAAATTCCATATATCAAAGGCGAGGGAGTAATCCTTAACCATATCATCTGGAGTTTTTCTCAATTAGATTATTTCCCTCGTAAGTATCATCTGTTCTGTATTTCATCACCCTAGTTTAACCCAAATATTGTGTAAGCTAATTTAAGCTCTTATAGAAATAGCATCAGTATACCATGAAATCTGCTGCACTATATTTCTACGGAGAATTCCCAGCCTGGGAATACATCATGCTGCTCTAAGTCAATGTTTTGCCACCTGGCAATAGGATATGTGTCCCCCCCCCAATCTTTTCATGTTATCCCTAGCATTGTGCTTATATCTTTAGGGCAGAATATAATTCCTGCATATAATAAATGTTGCAGTATATCCTCAACACTAACATAGCAGTGGCAAAAATAAAAATAAAAAATCAAGAGCTCATTTCAACAGCCGCATTTCACAGCTCACAAGTTTTGCTGCCAAACTTCTCCTGGGCTTTTTTGCCACTATAGACTGACAGTTTCCCCTCCATAAAGGTCTACAGCATAGGAGTGGGAAACTGAAATGCTCAAGAATGGTACAGAAAAGGCGGGGCTTAGTAGGCAAGATTTTAAGAAAGGAGAACAGACATATCTGCCAAAGATTGTAGGCCAGAATAGGTCCCCAGGTGGGAGAACCCCAATCAGCCAGCTAACCTTGCAGTTTTCTATAAATTGAAAGCAATTCTGATCCTATTAATCATCCTATTAATAAAACACACATATAGACTTTTCCCTTTACTATTTTTCAGTTGGCAAGCAATTCCATCTTTTGCAGGATACTATGGATCCTTGGGCTTATTTGAAGTATTCCACTTTTGTACTCAGAATCCCCAATAGCATCAGGATCCTTCCCCTCCACTCAAGCTTCTCTTCTGGTTTTAATCCTGAATTCAGCATCAGAGAAAGGTAAATATAAGACCCAGTTTCCAACATTTATATAACATTCTAATGTGGTCAGAAATAGAACCTGGGATCATACTATAAAAATATTTGTCCTCTTTTTCATAACTGAATTGTATGCGCCAAAATAAACAACAACAACAAAAGAACTATAGCTCTGAGAAGATAAATCAAAATCTTGAGATCAGCGCAAAAATCATCAGTAGAATTTCTCAATCAGCTATGATCAGAAGGATATGTTTAATATGATATGTATATTTATTTAGCTTTAATTAGAGTTTTCCCCCCTAGTATTCATGAACTTGCTATCTAAGTTCTATATACAAGACTGAACAAAAATAGAAGTGGGGGAAGAATGCTAAATTCAGAAAGCTTGATATTCAACACTCAAATTATATTTTTATTTTTGTAAGCTGATTCCAACAACAACAAAAAAGAAATCCCCAAATTTTTTTTTTTTTTTTTTTAAAAATAAGGATTAACAAAGTGTGGCCTTGTGGGGGAACAGAGGCCCACACAATCACTAAACTCCCATTTCGGAATTTTTCACCTTTTGAAATTTTAAAATGTTATTTTTATAATTTTAAAAATGTCTAATCTGAAATGAATTCTGATTTTAATGTTAAATTTTATTGATTATATTGTACACCACCCAAAGCCCCACTCTCTGAGAGAGATGGGCAGTTAAGAAATATAAAATGTAAACAAACAAACAAACAAACATAACATGCATGTTTTATGGCAGCATAGTAGGAAAAACAAACTCAATAATATATGTTAATGACAATGGAGACTAAGGGTACATTCTTACTGGCATTTAAAAATACAGAAAGGCAGAATGATACAGAATTAAAAATTATCCCTGAAAGTGTATTTTTAACATCAACAAGCCATGCCTATAATTTTATTCTGAAACTTCTTCTGTAACCTCTTATTAATTGCTAAATTGCTCTTTCATCAAAGTTTGGAAAATAAAGCCAAGCGAGAAGCGTTATTGCTTCATGCCAAGAACAAATTAATGGTGGCAATTACCAAGCTACAGTAGATTTCCATACAGTTAGCAATTAGGTGGGCAGGTCATAAGTTAAACACTGTATCAGATCTACATTATATAAAGGCATATGATATAAAGAAGTCCATTACAGCCTAGTTCTCTGTTTTTCTTTATCCGCTCAATCATCAGGATATCACTGCACATTGGGACAAGAGGAGAAATAGAGGAATAAAATTCATAGCAAGATTCAAGGCTCTTTGATTCAAAGATTTGGATAGCTTCAGGATTTTACTCCTTCCCTCCACTTCACAAATAAGTATGTTATTGTGCAATTACTCTGCTCTAATTTGGCACTAGAATGTGTTCTTCAATTCCCCCAAAAGATTCCTTCTCCTGCAAGAGACCTCTGTTTTTCTGCATCATTTCCAGGGTGGTTTCTAATCACCTTGAAAGAGTTTTGAAAAAGGAGTTTCCTCCTGTATTTTATAGCTGCAGGTAACAGAGGCGATCAATGTTATTGGTGTTTTCTGTTCCATGTCATTATCTCACAGCCACCCTACCTTCTAGATAGTCTATGACCAAAAATAAACCAAAGTCTGTCTTGACAGCTGATGTACTGAAATTATTGCTATCCTTTGATTGTTACTATTTTTCCATAGACTAAAAATGAAATGTACTTCCCAGGTTTTGAATTGGATGATACAGGACCAGAAACAAGGTGACTAACAGGATCTGACAGTTTCTTCAAAAACATAATAATAATAATAATAATAATAATAATAATAATAATAATAATAATAATAATAGTAATAACAATAATAATAATAATAACAATATTATTATTATTATTATGTAAAGCCATTTTTTCTTCTTCAACCATCTGATGTACTTGTGGCGTGGAATGCTACAAGTACATCAGATGGTTGAAGAAGAAAAAATGGCTTTGGAAGAATATCTGGAGAACAATGATGAAGATGCACTGAAATTAGTATATCAGGAAGGCTTACTAACTACTGGAGAGACCAAACTGGCCTACAAGAAAGACCAAATGAAGAACAGAATAGAGGCATGGGAAGACAAGCACTACATGGCCAATACATGAAAAAAATAGCTGGGAAAGCAGATAATAATAAAACCTGGCAATGGCTAAGAGCAGGAAAATTGAAGAAAGAGACCGAGGGACTAATTCTGGCTGCACAAGACCAAGCCTTAAGGACAAATGCATACAAAGTCAAAATTGAGAAGACAGCAACAGACAGTAAGTGCCGCCTATGCAAAGAAGCTGAAAAAACAGTGGACCACTTGGTAAGCTGTTGCAAGAAGATTGCATAGACTGATTACAAGCAGCGGCATGACAAAGTAGCAACAATGGTGCATTGGAAGATCTGCAAAAAAATATCATTTGCCTGTAAGCAAAAACTGGTGGGATCATAAAATAGAGAAAGTAATAGAAAATGATAAAATTAAACTGCTCTGGGACTTCAGAATTCAAACAGACAAGCACTTGCAACATAACACCCCAGACTTAACAATTGTCGATAAGAAAGACAAAAAAGTCTGGATAGTGGACGTGGCAGTGCCTGGAGATAGCAGAATAGAAGAGAAAGAACTGGAGAAGATAACAAAATACAACGACCTACAAATAGAAATAGAAAGACTGTGGCAAAAGCAAGCAAGGGTAGTACCAAGAGTCATAGGCTCCTTGGGTGCAATCCCAAAACAACTGGAGCACCACTTGAACACCATTGGCATTGACAAATTCGCTATTAGTCAATTGAAAAAGGTGGCCTTATTAGGAACTGCTTCCATCCTGCGACGATATCTGTAATACCATCAAACATCCACATCTGCCTATCCCAGGTCCTGGGTAAGGACTCGATAGGTAGACAAAATGCCAAATCCAGTCTGAACATCTGGCTGACTGTGCGATGATCGATAATAATAATAATTGTAATGGAGTTTGGCTTGGACAAATGTGCTACACTTACTATCAAACAAGGAAAAGTAGTGAAAACTGAAGGAATCAAGATGCCCCACGAAAATAACATTAAGAGTCTGGATGAGGAAGAGTACTACAAATACTTGGGTATCCTTCAAGCTGACAACCTCAAGCACACTGAAGTCAAGAAAAAGATTAGAGGTGAATACATCAAGAGAGTGAAGAAGATCTTAAAATCCAAACTCAATGGAGGAAATACCATAAAGGCAATCAACACTGGGCAATCCCAGTCATTAGGTACACAGCTGGAATAGTGGACTGGACTCAAGCAGAACTAAAAGCAATGGATAGGCAGACCAGAAAAATAATGACAATGAATCATGCCCTTCATCCACGCAGTGACATTGATAGACTTTATCTACCAAGGCAAATAGGTGGCGTGGAATGCTACAAGTACATCAGATGGTTGAAGAAGAAAAAATGGCTTTGGAAGAATATCTGAAGAACAATGATGAAGATGCACTGAAATTAGTATATCAGGAAAGCTTACTGACTACTGGAGAGACCAAACTGGCCTAAAAGAAAGACCAAATGAAGAACAGAATAGAGGCATGGGAAAACAAAGCACTACATGGCCAATACATTAAAAAAAATAGCTGGGAAAGCAGATAATAATAAAACCTGGCAATGGCTAAGAGCAGGGAAATTGAAGAAAGAGACCGAGGGACTACTTCTGGCTGCACAAGACCAAGCCTTAAGGACAAATGCATATAAAGTCAAAATTGAGAAGACAGCAACAGACAGTAAGTGCCGCCTATGCAAAGAAGCTGAAGAAACAGTGGACCACCTGGTAAGCTGTTGCAAGAAGATTGCCCAGACTGACTACAAGCAGCGGCAAGACAAAGTAGCAACAATGGTGCATTGGAAGATCTGCAAAAAATATCATTTGCCTGTAAGCAAAAACTGGTGGGATCATAAAATAGAGAAAGTCATAGAAAATGATAAAATTAAACTGCTCTGGGATTTCAGAATTCAAACAGATAAGCACCTGCAACCTAACACCCCAGACTTAACAATTGTCGATAAAAAAGACAAAAAAGTCTGGATAGTGGATGTGGCAGTGCCTGGAGACAGCAGAATAGAAGAGAAAGAACTGGAGAAGATAACAAAATACAAAGACCTACAAATAGAAATAGAAAGACTGTGGCAAAAGCAAGCAAGGGTAGTACCAATAGTAATAGGCTCCTTGGGTGCAATCCCAAAACAACTGAAGCACCACTTGAACACAATTGGCATTGACAAATTGGCTATTAGTCAATTGCAAAAGGCGGCCTTACTAGGAACTGCTTCCATCCTGCGACGATATCTGTAATACCATCAAACATCCACATCTGCCTATCTCAGGTCTTGGGTAAAGACTCGATAGATAGACAAAATGCCAAATCCAGTCTGAACATCTGGCTGACTGTGCAATGATCCATAATAATAAAGTTGGGAGGGACCTTGGAGGTCATCTAATCCAACCCCCTGCTCAAGCAGGAAACCCTATACCATTTCAGACAAATGGCTGTCCAGTCTCTTCTTAAAAACTTCCAGTGTTGGAGCATTCACCACTTCTGGAGGCAGGTTGTTCCATTGGTTAATAGTTCTAACTGTCAGGAAGTTTCTCCTTAGTTCTAGGTTGCTTCTGTCCTTGATTAGTTTGCATCCATTGCTTCTTGTCCTGCCTTCAGGTGCTTTGGAAAATAGCTTGACTCCCTCTTCTTTGTGGCAGCCCCTGAGATATTGGAACACAGCTATCATGCCCCCCCTCATCCTTCTCTTTATTAAACTAGACATACCCAACAGGACATATGGATGGCAACAGTGTGTGCGGATATCTGTTGACAGTGCTGGTTGTCACCCTTAAAACCCTACATGGCTTGGGACTAGGTTATTCGAAGGACAATCTTTTCCCAGTTACATGTACATAACCCATCACAGCGGGGAGGCAGAGTATGTTATGGCCCCCCTCATTAAGGAGGTCCATCAAGAAGAAAGACCTTGTTCATGATAGCTCCCTCCCTATGGAACATCATCACTGCAGAGATAACATTGCCCCCACACACTTTGATACTTTTTAAAAAGGCTCTGAAGACAATGTTTTGTCCGTGGGTTTAAGGATCCCAGGATGATACCGAACACATCAGGTGGTTTGTCTTAAAAGTTTGCATTGCTCGGATTATTATACTAATTTTAAATATCATATTTTCTCTTTTTTTAATATAAAATATTCTGGATTAAATAAATAAATAAACAAATAAATAATCAGATTGCTGTTACTAGAAGGTTGAGGATTTATTGGGTTTTATATATGTAGTTTTATTTCTATAAACCACCCAGGGTCACTGTGAGTTGGGTGACCCATATGAATTTTCTGAATAAATAAATAATAAATATATGTGTAATATTTTGATGCTTGTACAAAATTTTTTGAAAGTTTCACAATGGTATGATGCTGCTTTCTTCATTTGCTCACTCCAGAAATCCCCCTGAGGATAATTTCTGATAGGAAGTAAAGAGTCAAACCTCTTACATAGTTGAGGGTTAGACTGCAAAAAATTGAAGCAAAATATTTTCCATACTTCTTGGCAAACTAACATGTTTTTTAAACTCAATTATACTGAAACTAACATTTTTGAAACTCAGTTACCATTATAGTAGTATATAAAGCTTAAAATTCTGGAATTATATCTGACCTCCTCTCCCAAAAAATCTTTGGCATCAGTGAACAATAGAAGTTATTATCATATTGTAATATTTAAATGGACAAAGGAAGAAAATGATTCCAAGTGAGTGATTGTGAACTCATGCAAACAAGCCACCTCTCTGCACCAGTCTGAAAGAAATTCAAGGTTGCATGGAGCTCTCCCTGGGGAAATCCAATTGCTTTAATGAAAAGCAGAATGCCATTGTATTTAGACTTGTGAATAATCTGAAGCATTTCTTCAAAATCATTTTCAAAGCAAACATTGCTTCAAAAATTGCACAAAATGTTAGCAATGAACAAAGCAATTCTCTTGTGATCATTAAAGCAGCCCTGTCTTTTTCTGGGCTCATGAATTTCCTGGAAAGGTTGTGCTTATATAGTATGTGAATGCACACCCTTTTTACTGGTGTTCTCAGTGGCAAATAGGGACAGAATTTGAAGAAATTCTACAAGCCTCACAAAGTATAATGGTATGTGGAAATCACTTGGGAATTCAGGCAAAGAAAATGATCATATAAGAGGAAGCATAGTCCACAGCTGCTTAGCGGGCAGAGTAATGTTGAAGTCAGCCTTACCAGGTGGATCAGACAGGAAAAACAGTTGAATAAATTAATTCTACTTTATTATATAGCTACATTAACAGAATCTTGCTAATATGAAAATACAGTTCTCCCACTGTCACATTTACTGAACCTTTATTCCTAAGCCTCTTGCTCCATGCACTATGCAACTATAGTTTATGCTCCTCTTATCTGATTGTTCCCTAGCAGTGTTTCTATAGCCTGATCTCCCAAGATCCCACACATAATTACACATACTGTAGGTAGTGGCTGCTTTCATAAATTTTAAGAAGCATTTCATTCGTGTTAATGTCAGTTGCAAAACATCTTTTCAACACATTTCACAACTCTACAATTATATACCTGACCAGAGAATAATTGCAGTATGTATAATTTTAATTACATGCAAATATAAATGAAATCAAAATAAAATTGTGTTACATTCTGGCTCCCTGTGTGTGGCCCCTGATCTGAAAAAAAAATAGCAAACTCCTGCCCCAGAGACTAGAGGGAACAAAAATAACATTATTATTTTCCACCCCATTGAAATTCTTGTTAGGGATTGAAATTCATGAAATATGACATTGTTCCCTAGTGAAAGAACCACTGAGATTTTTTATCTTACATTCATGAATAATGAATAATTTTATAAAACTCTTTCCATAAGTCTATATGAAGAGAAATCTTGGAAGAGAAAGCTTTTTTTATTTGCTCATAAGTGGTTAGTACCTCTGGATTACTAAGAATCTCAGACTGTACCACAAAAGGAGTTACGACAAGGTTTTCTTTATATTTACCTACTGTCATCATGAAATCAGCCAGGGAACAGCACTATACAAAAGTCTCTGCTCACTTTCACAACTGAATGCTCAAGCTGAGATTAAGAATATTTATGTACTCAAAATTTATAGCATTGTTGAAATAAATATGAAACCTGTCCTCAGTAGTGTTAGTCTAACACAGTGGATGGATGACTACAGAATAAACTAGTAGGGATCCTGACTAATTTCCACATAATAGAATGATTGAGATTCAGTTCACTAAATATTTCTCCTATTTGGGAAGATGTTTTGACCTTTGGAGAAAAGCCCAAAAACATCACCACCATTTAGGGCTGCCATATTCATCATGTATCCATGAACTTAGGTAAGTATGAAAGTTAAGTCTTTCTGATAAGGTACAATTTACTGAAAATGTGGCCTCTAAGCCATACAGTTATTTGGCTGAGCAGATTCAATTTTTTTATTATCTCTCCAGTGAGTGAGCAGATCCATATGCAACTATTTTCAAATACCACATGTGTAGATCCATCCTCCTCAAGCCACACTTTATTCTCAGACTTATCTGAATGATTAGTAGGCTCCTTATCTAAGTAATTGTTTGTTTCCCCTCCACTATAGAAGGAGGAGAACTTCATTTTCAGTTAACCATCTCCTCTAATCCAGTTGAATTGCAGCAAATTAGAACTAAAATCACGTTCTAATTTGCTGCAGCGCAGGCTTAATGATTTGATGATGGATTCATGGATGAAGCAACTGAACAAATGTTCCCCTCTTTGCTTGAATTATTTGATCCTACCTAACTGCACAGGTCTGGAAATCACAATTAATCATTCCACTGCAACACAATATATGCATGAATGCAGTACCTCATAATGCCCACCTAAATGGACTAACTGTAGATTTATCACCAATGGCTCACGTAGGAGGCAAGTTCCAAGTTCTTATACCTACAAAGTCTTTCACCCTCATTCATTTGGTAAATCTTCTGCTATTATCCAGCTTTCCTTTTTTTTTCTCCTCTTCACACATACAACTCCACTCGTCTCTCTTTATTTCAACTCCTTCAAAACTCTTTTTTAAAAAGCTTGAAGCACCTCTTTCAACTGCTTTTCTGTCACAGCATGTGATAGTAAAGCCTTGTAAGTCATTCTATAAGTTTACTGGAATCACAGAAAAGGTGCATTCTCCAGGCGTAAAGCAACTAAGATAGTTGCATTTCTGCAGATGCCACAAGGGTCATACAGGAAAAAAAATCAAAGCACAAGGCAAAGTGAAACATTAGATTTCAATTTATGAACAGAAGGGATAGCAGGCTCTTGTATGAGTTCAAAAGAGCAAGATCTTGTATGAGTTCAAAGGATCCAAACTATTTGTTGCATCTGAATGCTGATTCAATAAATAGATACATTTAACTAAGAAGCCTAGATAGAAGTAGTGTCTTGCCTCGAGGCAAGATAAAGGAGAAATTCCAAACACCTCTGAGTAAGAAGTAAAAAGGGATTAAACATGCCTTTGGCAGTCAGAGGACAGGGACTGCTGCTCCTTTGACATCTCTTAAAGGCAAGGGAATGAGAATAAAAGATAAGCAAAACAAATTACAAGTAGGCCATTTGTTTGGATATTTTCAAATAGTCTTAAAAATTATGTTTCTTCTAGAACCATAATAGATTATCCTTCTTCTCCTGCATTTGTTTGCTATTCAGTCCCTTGTTAAATTAGTACAGCCTAGGTCTATATAGAACACTGATGGGAAAGTTCACCAGATCTTGTTGAAATCTTCATTCTTTTTAGCTATTTTAAATGTTTTAGAATTTTCACTGCAGTTTTCACCATTTTCAGTTCTAAAATCTGGTAGCTAATATGGTTATTAAAGTGTCGACTGACATAATCCTGCTACAAAAAAAGAAGATATACGTCACATATATTTGCATGCCTTTCTATCAGTTCAATTCTAAGCAAAGACTCAGATCTTTTACTATAAAGTCCATAATAAAGAATGTAGGAACATATTTATGTTAATAAAACATTCACATAAATCTGTCATATGTGAGTGTATATTTTGATTATTTAAGGATCTGCATGGTGTCTGACATGTGTGAACAAAACCTCTAAGATGAATTTAGCTAAGCCAAAGTACAGGAGTTCAAGTCTCATGTGAGTGTGTTTAAATGATAAACTGACTCATCTAAGAAAATATGTTTCTGTTATTCTGTATCCCATTGCCATTCTGGGAATTACTCTTTTGGTAAAATTGTGCCAGACATTTCTCTGTTGTCTTCCCTATGGCTTGAAATTTAAACTATAAGATCTCTGATAAAGATCTATCTTATTTGCTTTTGAACTTCCTATAAAAAGGTGTATAGTAATTGTACTGGCAGCAGAAGCAGTAGGAACAGTAGTGATCACTATTACTCATGGACATCTGCCAAGGGCAGAGGGTGCATAGGAGGCTAATGCAATGATTTCATTATGAAAATAAAGTGATTTGTTTGTTTGTATCATGGCATCAATAGATAGCCACCTATTCTGAGTGATGATAACATTATATGCATGTTGTCTTTTCTGATATCACAGGCACTAGTGCTTTCTGCTATTGTAAATAGCTGACTATCCTTTGAATTAAATTATTCCATCTATATTTTGTTTCATCATAATCTAGAATGAACTCTTTTTCGGGGCTGTTGAAAAATACAAATTCTCAGTGAGTGCTAAAGACTCCATAGTGTTAAGACTTCTGAGTATTTTGAACAAGACATCTTTCCTTTTGGATGTATCATACTGTTTCTGTGACAGCATAGCTCAGAAAAGATGCAGAAAAAGAGTTTGCATTTGGCTGTAAATTCAAAAATCAGTCAAACCTGACTGAAGGCCAGTCTACTTAATGAAAGAGAAATTCGATGATGCTACAAGCAGATGAATTTATAATCCCAATGGTGAACCAAGGGGGATGAGAAGGCAGATCTCATGAACAAGTGGGAAGTGATTAATTTAAGGAGCATGACAAACCATGAATCACTACTCAGCTTTGCATGTACCATATAAGCAAGCTAAATGTTCCTGTCATGGAGTCAGCCATTTTCAAACCAGGAGCCAGTGAAAGTGGCATGATCAATCTGTTGAGCATGACAGAATTAAATTGATTTAACCTCTATTCTTTTAGTAAAGCCCAGGAAAGTTATCCCGGGAAAGCCATTTAAGATCAGTTAGACATTACTTTTGATAACCACTCACAGGCAAAATAGCTGACTGTCATCTGTTTCATCAATTTATCTTGGAAAAATAATGTGTGAATGGATTTCAGAGTAAGCCTGCATTCTTTCTTTACCACTGTTTCTTCCCTTACTTAAAAGCAAATCTGAGTTTTATCTTCCAAAAATATTTCCTTTTTTTTTTTGCACAATTACCTTATTGCAAAGTGTTATGTATTGGGATACCCTAGGAAACAACTGAAGTTTAAGTTAGTTTGAAATGGAACTGCAAAGTAATTGCCATTTCTAAGTGTAATTCTAGATTTTGATACTAATAATTAAAGTGCTCTCAGAACTAGAGAAATCAAGGAATGTTTTTCCATTATGTGTACAAGCTCTTCAAGCCTTCTTCTAGGTCAGGGTTGTCAAACTGCCGGCCCGCGGGTCGGATGCATTATAATGAAACAGCGCCCACCCCCATTGCCAGCAATGGCAAAAAAGTCACGATATGTCGTGACACATCACGTGATGTTGCAAGTTTGATACACCTGTTCTAGGCCCAGACCAAATGAAGAATGGTACAGCCTATCAAAGAGAGTCTTTTTTGTGTGTTTTTGTGACCAATTTAATTTAAGTGTCCAGTGTACCTTGGTATAGTATATTTTGAAGCTTCATATCTTTCTTGCTGCTTATTAGCATTATGTTGTTATTTCATTTTTTTTCACTGTATTTCTTTTTTTCACTGTATTTCATGTTTTAGTAATCTTGTAATCCATGAAGAAAACTTAAGTTAATGGGCATATTAGACATACACCAATTGAAAAAAATAGAAAACCATAGATTCCACCAAAGATGGGGAAAAGAAAGTTTATGAAAGTAATTACTAGATAGCAATTTTATACAGTATATTTTAGATTGTGATGGTTTTACTTCTGAGAAAATGTATAGAATATTATTTTGCAAAGTCATTTTGTTACATAGCATGACATGCTATGCTATATTTAAGGTTCAACAAAATGTTCATAGACTTCATTTTTTTCAACCCAAACTTCCCAATATTTACAATATCTCTGCAACCAAAAAGGAAAGAGATTTACAATATCTGAATGTGGAGAAAAGAGAACTAATATTTACCTGATCAAATGAAAAGGTCTTTGAAGTTTTAGTGTTTAAGTTTTGTTTGAATTCAACAAATGTATATGATATTGAATTAGGAGTGCTGCCTTTTGCTTCTTCCTATGCTATCTACAGTTCTTTGTAGATTATTTAGAGTTCTGTTCTGGTTAGGTACTTTTATGATTGCTTATCAACAATTTCCAAATGTTTTTATAAATGCAATGAGGAAAATGAGATTCTGAACAGACACTCAGACACTTATATGTAAGGTGACCAGCCGTCTTCCTTTAGGGAGGACAGTCCTCCTTTTGTGAGTTCTGTCCTCCCTCGAAAAGTGTCCCCCTATATGTCCTCTTTTTCAAAATTTGAAGACTAATCTGCAGGGCTTTTTTTTTTTCTCATAGAATGCTCAGAATAGCATTCTGGCACCTTTTTTGATGGTTTTTTTTTCAACTTTTGCATAAGTTGTGCTACTTCTATTGGCTTTCGAAAGCCAATAGGAATTGCTGCTGAGCACGCCAAAACACCTGGCCAGCAAACTTTGCACATGTAAGTTGTCTGCAGTGAAGGCGAATTGGCAGGAACTTTGCACCCCTCCCTGCTACCCAACTACACCATCTCCTAGTTAGTCCTGAAGATACCTGGAGGAGACTGGAGCGGTGATGCCACGGTAACCTTCTCTTGATCTTCAGCCCTGCTAGGGCAATAATGGGTGTGGGCGCAAGAGGCAGGGGTGGTGAGGCTGCTGCAGGTGGGGGTATGAGGGGTGGCGGTGGCCGGCTGCCCCCGTGCTGTGGGAGCCACGGGGCCTGCTCTACACAGGGCTGCACAGGATGGGTGGTGGTGCTGGCGGGGCAGCTGCAGGCGGGGTATGCTGATGGCAGGCTGCCCCCCAGGGCCGGAGTAGGCGCAGCTGTGCTTTGGGAGCTGCGGGGCCTGCTCTACACAGTGCATTTATCATATTATAGTTTATTCTGTATTATTGTTGCAATGAATAAAATGTTTCTTTTATTTACAATATTTTTTCTTCAATTTATTTGTGTCCTCCTTTTCATTGTAAAAAAGTTGGTCACCTTAATATATGTACAGTATATACATACATACTTGGATTAATCTTTCATTCCAGAAATCTAACAAGTTTCTAAGATCTGATATAATATAAACTACATGTTCCTCTTGTCTGGCCTATAATGATATTTAGTTCATCATCCTGATGAACTCCACTGATTCTGGTTGACTATGGTTATGTTTAGATTAGTTGGGCAAAATTACAATAACATTTTGAAATTCAAAGATTAAGACAAATATGAATGTTTCAGGAGAGAAAATATGCCAAAGAGCAGATGGTAATATCCAGTTGTAACATGAATATCTCTTCCAGAATAAATATAACAGAAAAGACAGTGAAATCTTAAACATTTTAAAATAAATATATTTCCATTTGGTAATATGGTAATGTTAAGAATGGATTTTTAAATTTTCCATTGTATTTGACTATTTTGGTTCATTGACTTAAATAATGCAAATAGATATGTAAAATGTAAAATCAGAGATATTGTTTTATTAGAAAACCAATAAACACTTTCTTTACCATTCTTAAGGTCTTTTGTAGGGGAACCTTTTGCATCCTTTGCAGATGACAACTTGGAAAAATAGCATAATTGAACCAAAGTACAAAACTGTGCATTTGACTTTTCCAAACCTACACATTGACGATCTATATTTTTGTTCATCCAACTATCTATATTGTAAATATATTGACTTTCTGTGATTTCACATTTTATGGCTAGTAAGGTTTAAGTCTGTCTGATGACACTTTGCACTAGCGGTTGAAAAATCAAAACCTGGATCCTATGTATGTTTGCTCTGCTTGATGTGGCTTCAGTGGCCAACAGTATTTCTTTGGTTAAATTAAATTTAAATTTGGTTAAATCTGGTTTGGTTTGACCACCGGTGTTAACCACAGTTAAAGATCCAGCATGATGCTTGAATTTCTAAATCTACAATAGGCACATTTAAAATTTCTATTTCTTTCCCTCCCTCTCCTCCATCAATTAAGTAAGTTTCCCTTAAGTCAAACTCAATTCCTGATGACTTCAAGAGCACATCCATGTAATTTTCTTGCCAATAAAAAGGGAATTATTTGATACACCCCTCTTCCTGGAAGTTTTTTTAATTTCCTTATCTTGCCTATAGCCTGAATTTTCCTAGTGCAGGTAGTCCTCGATTTACACCTGTTCGATGTTACAATGGCACTGAAAAAAGTGAGCTATGACTATTTATTACACTTATGACACTTGCAGCATCCCCATGGTCATGTGAGTTACGTTCAGATGCTTGAAAAGTGGTTCATATTTATGACTGTTGCAGTGTCCCAGAGTCATGTGGTCGCTTTTTGCGACCTTCTGACAAACAGAGTCAATGGGGAAGCCAGATTTACTTAACAACCCTGTCACTAATGTAAAAACTGCAGTGATTCACTTAACAAACATGGCAAGAAAAGACATAAAATGGGGCATTACCCCCTTTTTTTTTTCAAATAACTGTATTGCAACTAGACTAAGGAACATTTTTCCAGAAGCAGAAAATGTTTCTTTCTTCCCTAAAGTGAAGGCCAGTCTTTCCCTTCCCTTCCCTTCCCTTCCTTTTTGTTCAAGGCCAACCAAACTATTTTAGTACCAAGACAAAAAATATTGTATGTCTCTCTCCTTCCCTAGCCATTATAGTCTAACTTTATTGCCCTTTCTTTGCATCCGAAATCAGCTTCCTGTAATGGCTCTCTTACTTTGATAACAGCCACTTTTGTTCAGTGGCTTATGAATTACATGATAAGAACAAATCAGAGATAGAACACTGTTGCTTGAATCATGATTTCAAATTTGATAATCCATTTGGCTCAGTTGTATGTCTAAATCAACCTTCATTATATTGTTTGACCACAGTAGCTCATGGACATGTTTTTGGTTTTGTCTATTACACTAATTTTTAACAGATGTGAAGCAAAGATTTTCTAACGGCTTTTGTTAAGCATAAATTGATTCTTATTATCCCGCTGATTCAAATGTATAATCGTTATTAAATCTATTGCCTGTTTGGGCCTGAGATCTTGTCTGCTGCTCCTTATGAGGATTTACAGATGCATTTACTTAAACAAAGAAAAATAAAACAATTCAGTAATGTAAATTTGTGCATTTCAGAATTAAAATCTAGTCTTCAGATATATTCAACAAGGATTATTCACTTATTGAATATGTAATTCATTCCTCAGATTTGTAGAAAGATTCCCCAAAATGTTGGAATCCAAAATAGGCTGTATGTACTAAATGTGAAATACCAATAACTAACACACAGTGGTAAGTTACAAATAATAGGAACTTTACATTTAAGATAACACCATATTTTAGACAAAGATTTTTATTCTACACTTTTTTTTCACACAATCAAAGATACACAAAGTTAGATTCAGGGGAAATTCCACTCATAATGAAAGGAAATTATAAAGATATTGACAATCAGAAGCCACAAATACATCAACTGATTTCTTTCCCCCAGTGGGGATATTTACAAAGACCAAAAGGGCTTTTTTAAATATAACATTTAACAATTATAGAGACATATTTGAATGATTACATTGCCTCACATACATTATTCCCTCCAAAGGAATGTGGAAGAAGGGGCCAAGAAAATTCAACTATGGAAAAATAATTTTACATCTGACAAGCAGTAATCTTCTGTTCAAACCTGTTCTCTTATCCGCTGACAGAGGGGGAAGGAAGACAATATTGAAGCAATATGATAAAGTTTCCTTGATTTCATTTTTTTCTCAGTGGTTATGGATTTCCATGAGATGCATTCTTTTATTTTCCTTTTTTCACATATACACATCACATGTTCTAGCTGGAATGTTCATCCTGTCCATTTAGATCACTTGGCTATATAATATTTGAAGTACCTTACATTTTTCTGTTTATTGATTTATTTGTTTAAAAAAACAACAGATAGTCCTTGACTTACGATAGGAAATGGGACAGAAATTCCCATTGCTAAGTGATGCAGTTGTAAAGTGTGAGGTCATGTGATTGCATCACTTAGTGATGGAAATGCCAGCAATCCTCATTGCCACCATTAACCAAATTCCATAGGTCATTAGCTGAGGACCCATCCCAATCTACCATTTCAGGCTTGGACCTTCTCAGCCCCAAGCTTACATAAGGTAAGGAATTGCCTCCAATTCCCCCACCTGCCTGTCTTCCCCCTCATCTCTGCCTTTTTGAGTGTCTTGTACCCTGCCTTATGGAGCAGGAAGCAGCTCTGAGGCTACTTGCCCTGATGCTCCTCAGGCTTCTTGTAGCTTCAAAAGCTCGGAGACTGCAAAAAGCCCTGAGCTGCATTACAGCACAAAGCTGCAGCTGCTCTTGGAAATGCAAAGCCCCAGTGCAAAGCCCCAATACCCCAGAAAGTTTAAGCCACCCAGCACTGGAAGATGGTGTGGTGTAACAACCATCTTCCCAGATTCCATGATCTACATGAAGCCTGGAGAAGACAGCCTTGCAAGGCCAGTATCTGATCAGCAGTGGGAGCAAGAAGATGGAGGAGGTCAGCTAGGGTAGCAGCAGTCATGGAGTACCGAAGGGCAAAGGGGCATAGATGGGGTAAAGATAGACAGGCAAGGGGTCATATTTTGGGGCGGGATGCTAAGGATTTGCATTTTGATCATGTGACCATGGGGGCATTGCAATGGTCATAACTTTGACGATGTTTGCGGAAATAATGGTTGTAATTCACTACCAATCATACAAGGTATTCTAGTAATAATATCGCAATATTGTATATTAGTTGGATGGAGAAACAGCTGCTTCCTCAAACATTTGGGGAAAAGGCACTGAAAAGAGATTGAAATCACCTACTGAGGGTGTCCAACCTTGGCAACTGTAAAACTAGCGGATTTCAATTTGCAGAATTCCCTGGCCAGCTATGTTTGAAGTTCCCAAGGCTGGACAACCTTGCTCTAGCTCAATTCAATTAATTTTGATTGTTTGAATATGCTGGTGATTGTAACTACTTTCAGTATAACACAATTATATATCTCACAATAGATTGTCCACACTGACATAGGTATACAGGAATTAAAGAAGTACTTAGAAAGAAAATTTAAAAAATTAAACTATACTTGATCAGGCTTTGTGATTCTTTTTAGCTTGAAAGTTCCCATTTCATTATCTGTTAAAATTAAAAATGAAAAACACTGCTGAACTGTAACATGATGTTACAAAGCTTGATAGGGCTATTATGCTGATAGAAATCACAGACTTGATGTTCGCAGGAATCAACACTGCAACACACACATGCTGAGAGAGAGAGAGAGAGAGAGAGAGAGAGAGAGAGAGATTGCTAGTTCTCTCATGAACAGAATTCAAATCCTAAGAGTCTGAATCTTAAATTCTGAATTATCTGGGTCTTATATTACAGCACTCAACAAGTTGAAAATTCAAAGCACTTCGCAGCCAGTTCTAATGATTTGCCCACTCCTAACATAGAACATAAAATAACATGGAGGTCTTCTAGTCCAACCCCCTGCTCAAGCAGGAGACTCTATACCATTTCAGACAACTGGTTGCCAAGTCTCTTTTTGAAAGCTTACAATGATAGAGCACCAACAACTTCTGGAGGCAAGCTATTTCATTGTTGATTGCTCTCAGTGTCATCTCTCATCTCACAAATGTTGCAGATTTTTGAAATGTACAGAGCCCATAACCCAGCAGTATAAATAATATTCTTTCCCTATCAGTATTCTAAGGAGACAAAAAAAAGAATCATATTTTTAATCTGGGTTGCCTATGCTTAATTCCAAACATGGTGAACCTTTACTATCTTCCTGAAACCTTCTAAAACAAATAAAATGTGGTCTGCAGTTTAACATCTGCCATTTTAATATCATTCAGTTTTACAAAGTGGGATGAAGATCAGCCCCATTATTTAACCTTCAAGAACAAAAAGGTCTGCCGGATTCTCTGCAGCACAATTCCAGAGGCATATGTTGCTCGCCTTAACAGCTCTCAGATAAAGTGTTCAAGCTCTAGAAAGCTTTAGTTTAATCCAATTGAAGTCCGCAACGTAATACATTTATGATTCTGTAATGCATGGTAAATTCTCTTGCTGCTTTTAAATCTTACACATATGCTCTATTAATCCCATCTGTTCCTCAGTAGATGTAGTCTGGCACCAGCAGAATTATCTTCGAAAAGAATGTAAATTCCATAACACAGCTGCAAACACAAAGCTGCATGGCAATTGTCAGACAGGTTGACAAATGTTCATATTTTATGGGGGTAATTTCTGCTTTGCAAGATTTACCTTTAGTCTTTCCTTTCCTTTACCCATCCATACCCCCACCCTTATCTATCTATCTCCAGAGTCCACAGATATTGTCCATATAACAAATATAAATATAGAGCAGAAAAGATTTTCCTTGGTATTCCCATCTGTCATTCATTCCTTTGGTCTGTTTGTGTGTGTGTGTTTCTAAACATTAAACCAATTCATAAAAAGAGCTGGATTAAGGAAATGTGATTGAGCACAAACATCCCTTTCACATTGTTTAATTACAACATCCAAGACGTGGCCATGGCTACCATGTTGAAGAACAGGTGTAGATAGCTACTCTCCTTTGGCTCTCTCACTCTCCTTCAGCCTAGCCTACCTCACAGAGTTGTTGTTAGGATAACACTGGAGGAAGGAATCTGTTCAAAAGTTCAAAAGTCTGAACTTTTGAGGATGAACAGTACGACTTAAATATAAAAAAATGAATTCAGGGTAAAGCTGTGTCCATCCTTGAGTCAGTCTTGATTCCTGACAACTGCTGGACAAATACCTACGCTTTTATTGGCAAGTTTTCAGAAGTGGTCTGCTTTGCCTGCTTCATAGGGCTGAGAGAAAGGAATCGGCCCAGGGTCATCCCACTGGCTTCATGCCTAAAACAAGATCAGAATTCTCAATTTCTGGCCTGGTACCTTGACTACTGCATCAAACTGGCTCTCCAAAATATCATAGACTTGGAATAATGACAATGACTGCAGAAACAGTTAATCCCTTATTTATCAACATTATTTCAGATCTAATCAGAATAATTTTGTATATTTAAATGATTTCAATTTGGTATATTTGTTGATTATAATTCAGCTAGTTCAACAATGTTTTACAGAACCTGGTTTATTGGTTTATTTATTTAATGGTTTATTGGTCTGGGAAAATCTTGAATCAAGCAACGCAAGACTCTAATTTCATATCTTGATCTTGAGGAGCTTCAATACTGCTTTTTGTGTTTAAATATTAATATAAAATATGGTTTAAAGAATAAAATAATAATATTGAATTTTAAAAAAGAAAAAATAATAAAAGGAATTGGTTTTTGTTTTTCTCGTAGCAGTAATCAAACCTGAACCAGAGTTTACTATTGCTACGTTTTTATCAAGGTTTTCTTATGAATTCCTTACATACTTTCCCCCTTAAATAGAAATATTTAACAACCAAAAAGAAGGACCACATCTATGCTGAAGATTTACCCTGGTACTTTGATATCTAACTCATTTGCATAGCAGAGTATCACAGTCCGGTTTGTTCTCCTGATTTATTTGCTCTCAATATTTATTCTCAGACTATTTCACATTGCTTTTGAAAGGCATTTGTGGCTTTCTTGCACTGCTGAGTTTTTGTATTTGTAACAGTATGCAGGAATAACCCCGGGAGACAAAAAGAAGAGGCACAAGCTAGACAAAGATTAAGTAAGAAGCAGCTGAGTTCACAGAAATAATGTATGTGTGAGAGAGAAATATCTCAAAATGGAGACTTCCTATTTCATTGATTGTAAAGTGAAGGTGACCGATGTAGTTTAAGACCTACAAAATTTGGTCAAGGTAACTTGACAATAAAGATAGATCTGGTACTCCTGGGTGTGCTTCTTGTCTGGACTACCTCACAGGGCTGACAATATCCCACTCTAGCAACATTATCATAAACAACATCTATAAAAGCTGTGGTAGCGCAGTGGTTAGAATGCAGTATTGCAGGTTAACTTTGCCGACTGCCAGCAGTTCGATCCTGACCAACTGAAGACTCAGCTTTCCATCCTTATAGGTCGGTAAAATGAGGACCCAGATTGTTGGAAGGCAATCTGCTGATTCTGTAAACCACTTAGACAGTGCTGAAAAGCACTATGAAGTGGTACATAAGTATACTGTA
Organism: Crotalus tigris; assembly: GCF_016545835.1. Classification (NCBI taxonomy): domain Eukaryota; kingdom Metazoa; phylum Chordata; class Lepidosauria; order Squamata; family Viperidae; genus Crotalus; species Crotalus tigris. Next base: position 21,327 of record NW_024100052.1, read on the forward strand.
AGTGCTCTTGCTATGGAGGGTCTCAAAATCTGCAAGAAATGGAGTACCATATTGTACTTCAAACCATGCCTCTTTTTATACGTCAGTATGTCACACACACATAGTGTACAAGAGAGATGGGTCTTGGTTTCCAACATTTGACTTACCACCTTGCAGATTTTGACCATCACCACCATTGACCAGGATGCCCCTTTTACTGGTGGAAGTGAATTTCCAGAGTGTTGAATCAGTTTGGCAATGTTTGTTTTTAATATCTCAGGAAAGAAGGAAAGGAATTCCAGAGAGGAAATCTGTTGAGTCCGTGGCGGGAAAACAGACACGAGAAGCAGCTGGAGTTCTCAGTTTCATTTATTCAGCGTTCAGCTTACATGAAGATGGCTTCAGCCTCGCCCAAACGCCTCGCAGCCTCTTATATAGGCAACTCCCGGGTAAATGGGTTACTTTTCCCGCGCCAGCACCCGCGCATGCGCACGGCGCTGGCGACAGCCTGTCTGGTCCCGGGCAGCTTTGCACCTGCCCGGGACTGCCTGCAAACGCCCGAGCCGTTTGCAAAGGCTCGGGACATAACACCCCTTTCCCCCGGGCTAAAACTACTACCAACATACAACATTTATTTTATATGACATTTTGCTCCCCAGTGCTCCCACTGATTACTGGCTTTTGCCTTGCCAGCAATGTTATGTAATCTTCTAGATACTTAGGAGATTTCTTTGCTCTCTGTGACCTTCTTAGCTCTGGGTTACTGGCATAAGTCCCCTGACTGGAGGGAGGCGTGAGCCTGTTCTCTCTATTGTGTCCTGGTGTCTTCCAAGGACTGTGCCCCGATGCCTGGCCTGCTTGCTTGCCCACCGGGCTCGTCAGGCCAGGGCTTCTGTTACTTTGTGACCTGGTTGACCTACCTAGCTGTAGACCCTCAGGCCCCTTGAAGTGATAGCCGCTGCTGGGCGTCTCTGTAGAACCTCCTAGGTCAGTCCAAGACCTGTCAGGAGGCTGTCCATCCCCTGAACCCCATTCTGTGTTCGGGCTCGTGTGGGTTTCTGTACTTTCCCAAAACTCAGAGGTTCCCTGATTTGTGCTAGGGTTGTTGTAGTCGGGACTTGGTTCCTCGACTAACTCTGTGTATGTTTGACCCCCTGTAGGATTTGGGGTAAGGTCAGGCCAACCTTGGGAATTGTGTGCCAGTTCTCTTGCGGGGAATGATTTGTTGGGATGCCCCCGGGTATCCTCCGTTGCTGGAGTGCTGTGTGATGTGTGTGGAAAGTGAGTATGCCCCCGGGTGACTCCCTGGCTGGAGTAGGCGTGAGTGCCTGTTGTGTGGGTAAGCTCCATGACTTTCTTTTCGGAGCAATTGCAGAACCTTGGGACGAGCCGTTTGTGGCTCCCTCAGTGGAGATGGGCAGTAGCTCTTGCCCTTCCCTTTGCTCCAAAGGGTCCCCCTCCCCCCCCTGGAAAAGACCCAGGAGTCTCAGCAGAAAGTCTCGCCTAGAGCGAAGTTGGTCGATGTGCCGACGCAGGACACGACCGTTGTCCAGGGCAACCTCGTAGGAGAGAGGACCTGTGATCCTGGACACAGAAGCGGGGACCCATGTATGACCAGGCCCGTAATTGCGAGCCCAAACCGGGGCACCCACAAGTAGTTGTCTAGGTGCCCTAGGATGTGAGGTAGATGAAGGCAGTCTGTCCGGATGCAACCGGTCAAGTCTAGTAGTAAGTTGGCGCCCCCAACGAAGTTCAGCTGGACTTCTCCCTGTAGAAGTGGATGGTGTGTGCGATAAGAAAGGAGAAAGTCAGCCAACCTGTGATGCCAGTCCCCGTAGGTGAGTCTCTTCAAGGCGTTCCTTTGCGATGCGCACCATGCGTTCAGCCATACCGTTGGTGGACGGGTGAAAAGGCGCAGACGTGGCATGACGAATCAGGTTTGCCTGTAAGAAAGCTTGGAATTCGGAGGAGGTGAATTGAGGGCCGTTGTCGGACACAATGACATCTGGCAGCCCGTGTGCAGCAAAAATCCCCCTCAGTACCTGAATAGTCTTTGCAGTGGTGGTGGATGAGACAGGCACAACCTCAAGCCATTTTGAATGGCTGTCAACAAGGACCAAGAAGAACTGGCCCTGAAAGGGCCCAGCGTAGTCAATGTGCACCCTAGACCATGGGGACTGTGTTTCCTCCCATCTATGCACAGGAGCTTGGGGCATCTCTGGGCGAGATCGTTGGCACAGGTGGCATGCGTGTACCTTAGCCTCAATACCTTTATCTAAACCCGGCCACCACAAGTGGCTTCGTGCAAGAGCCTTCATACGAACAATGCCAGGATGACCCTTGTGGAGGGATTCTAAGACCCTAGTCCTCATTGAGGTGGGAATGACAACTCTGTTTCCCCAAAGCAGACAACCCTGAGAAAGGGACAGTTCATTTCTTTTGGACCAGAAACTCTGAAACTCAGGACTAGGGCAGTGCTCAGGCCAACCGGACAAAACCCAGGAACGGACACGTGAAAGTGTGTGATCTGTACCTGTTTCAGCGGCAACATCCCTGGCACAAAGAGGGAGCTCGGGCAAGGCTTGGATTGATAGCATGTTGACAGCTGGCGCAGGGTCAGCTTCTACTACTGGCAGAGGCAATCACTGAGGCATCAAGCATGGCCCACATTTCTTTCCCAGGCTTGTGGGTATGAAAAATCATATGCAGACAAGAAAATAGACCACCTACATTCTAGGGGAAATGATGTGTGGAGTCCTGCTTACATTTGGTAAACGTCCCAGCAGAGGCTTATGGTCCATGTGAAGACCGCTGAAATGCTGCCATATAGAAAATCGTGGAATTTTTTAATTCACAGCAAACAGCCAGAGCCTCCTGTTCTATCTGACGTAGTTCGCTTGGCAGAAGACAGTGTTACTGGAGTGTCTGCATAGAACCTGAGTTCCATCAGACTGAGGTGACTCAAGGACAAGCTCCACACCCCGTAGGGGGACGCATTCATCAAGCGATGCCACAGGGAGAGACTCGTTGAAATGTGCAAGAAACCTGTTAGAAGTGAGCAAGGCTTGACTTCTCTTAGAAGCAAGCTCATTGCTTGTGACCCAGCCAACACAGCCTGTTTGTCTAGTAGCCTGTGAAGAGGCTCAGCTACACTAGCCTTATGTGGAAGAAAGGAATTGTAGAAATTCAGAAAGCCCAGAAAAGCCTGTAGTTCGGCCTTAGACTGTGGCCTAGGGGCATGCATAATGGCTTTTAGTTTGGATTCAGCAGGATGAATCCCACAGCATCAATTTTGAACCCCAGAAACTCAGTAGAAGGTACCTCAATTTTACATTTGTCCTTCTTGAGTTTGAGTCCCGTTTTCCTGAACCTTAACAGGACAGCCCTTAGCCTTTCAGCTAGAATGTGTGTGGAGTCTCCTGCAATTAAGACATCATCAAAGTAGGGGCAAACCCCTGGTATACCCCGTAGTGTGTTTTCCATTACGCTTTGGAAAATCCCAGGAGCAACATTCACTCCAAACTGCAGCCTTTTTACCTTAAAGGCTCCCCTGTGGGTCACAATAGTCTGAGCTATAGCAGCATCATCATCAATAGGCAGCTGTTGATACGCTTGAGCTAGGTCACGCTTTGCAAAAACGCGCCCCCCCTTGAGGGAGGCCAGAATATGACTGACCACAGGAACAGGATAGGCATGTTGCTGCAATGCCTTATTCAGAGTGCATTTGTAGTCAGCACAAATGCGAATGTCCCCATTTGCCTTTAGAGGCTGACAATGGGGGTCTCCCATTTTTTGGCTGAATCAACAGGTTCTAGGATTCCCTGTTGGATTAGTTTTTCTAATTCAGTGTCAATCTTACGTTTTTTAAAGCAAAAGGTAAACCCTTCTTGCTTTTAATCCTAATGGGAGTGACAGTTGGGTCTAGCTTTAAGGACACAGGGGGTCCTTTGAATGTGCCCAGCTGGGGGCTGAAAACATCTGCAAATTCTTTGCAGACTTCCTGTAGGTCGAGTGTTTGTAAACTGTTGAGTCCTGTGACGTGTATCCCCAGGGCCTCAACCAATCGAGTCCTATGAGACTCGTTCGTTCACCCCCTACTACTAATAAGTCTAGTGGACCTTCAAAACTCTTGTATTGCACGTTAAGGGTGGCCTCCCCCTTAACACACCCTCTTGAGTTCTGAAAATCTGTTAATACAATATCAGAAGGCCTTAACTTGGCCTTAGTCCCACTACTGGAACAAATCTTCCTAAATGTATGCAATGACATGATGGAAAGGGCAGACCCTGTGTCTAGTTCCATAGATAATGGAACCCCTTGTAGCTTCACGTTGAGTGACAGCTTTTTCTTCATGGGCTTGTTTGTGCCTGTCCTACAAATGTTTCTACGCGAAGCGCAAAAACCTACCCTATTCTGGCTGGGGACTCTGGTACCCTTCAGGCGTTCTCTTGGTTTGTGCCCTTTCGTCTTCCCAACACACAGCGGCACTGTGCCCTTGTTTGGCGGATGCCGGCAGGTAGCGGAGGCGACTTGCTCGGGTTTTCTCCTGTCGTGACCTCCACAACCGATGCCACTTGAGCGGACCGAAGAACTTTCCCTTCATGGTTTTTCTTCCTTCGGCGGGGTGTAGACGGTCGACGTCCTCGTCCGGATCCTCCTCGGAGTTTCGTCGGACGTCTTCCTTGTGCACGGACGCACCCTCTGCACTGTTTCTGATCGGCCGCATGTTTTTGATGGCGCCGCCTGCTGCTTCTTCTGCGGTGACTTCCCTTAAGGCGTCTTGGAAGGATAATTCTTCCTTGGCAAAAAGTCTCTGTTGTAGCTCTCGATGCCTTAGCCCGAACACGAATCGGTCCCTCAGTCGTTCCTCGAGGTCCTTGAACTCGCAGGGCTTGGCGGCCTTCCGTAGCGCGGCGATGTATTCCTTGGCTGTTTCACCGGATCGTTGATCCCTCTGCTCGAAGGTGTGGCGCCATGAGATAACGGACACCTTGGGGTGGAAGTGCTCCTTCAGCAGCTTCTTCAGGTCTGCGTAGCTTACAGACTCTACTGGAACAGTTGCTGCAAGGTTTTCTGCGATTTCGAAGGCGTCTTGGCCGCAAACGCAAAGCAGGGTGGCGGCCTTCAAGCGATCTTCCCTCACTTGGTTTGCCTTGAAGTAGTTCTCCATTCTGGATACGTAGGACTCCCACCGCTCTGGATGTGAGACGTCGAATTCCGAAAGCCTTCCGATTTTCGCCATCTTCGGATCTTCAGGAGACGGGTCTATCAGCCAGCCTACCCCCGAATGCGCACCGGATTGGCGGTCAGCTGCCGAGTCGACGCCGTTCCTCTTCCGCCGCTCAGGACTCCTTGGGTAAGCTTACACTTCTTCCTTTCCAGGTAGTGCAAGGCATCCCACCTTCGTCGCCAGTGTTGAGTCCGTGGCGGGAAACAGACACGAGAAGCAGCTGGAGTTCTCAGTTTCTTTTATTCAGCGTTCAGCTTACAGAAGATGGCTTCAGCCTCGCCCCAACGCCTCGCAGCCTCTTATGTAGGCAACTCCCGGGTAAATGGGTTACTTTTCCCGCGCCAGCACCCGCGCATGCGCACGGCGCTGGCGACAGCCTGTCTGGTCCCGGGCAGCCTTGCACCTGCCCGGGACTGCCTGCAAACGCCCGAGCCGTTTGCAAAGGCTCGGGACATAACAGTCTCTCTGTAATGTTTCCTGATTGCTCTTTAATCGTTCCAGAGGGCTTTTACTTGAAGTAGGTTTGATTGGTTCTCTTGCATTTTTCCCAGTGGTTTTTGCAAATCCTCGTCTTTTTGTTAGGAGCCTAAGAAATACGTCTTCTCCTGTTGGATGTTTTCCAAGCCATTGACCTTTCTGTACTGCTTTAGAGTGGCTCTTTAACCTTTCCAGATGGTTTTTAGTTTTCAAGCTGATTTCACCAGAGGGTTTTGAAATTTCTTTAGCCAATTCCTCTTGGATTGCCAACTCTTGAGTTTTCTCTTCATATTCTGCATTTTTTGCTTTGGGAGCCACCTGTAGCCACCTCTTTTCCTTTAGAGGCACTAGTCCCCCTGCCCACTTGCTCCATTTTTCAGCCACTGTAACTGAAGCAAGTTTCCCTTGCTCTCCCTCAGATTTTCCAGTGGTTGTTGCAAATCCTCGCCTTTTTGTTAATAACCTAAAAAATAGGACTTCTTCCCTCGGATTTTTTCCAAGCCAATGGTCTCTCTGTAAGGTTTCCTGATTGCTCTTTAATCGTTCCAGAGGGCTTTTACTTGAAGTAGGTTTGATTTGTTCTCTTGCATTTTTCCCAGTGGTTTTTGCAAATCCTCGTCGTTTTGTTAGGAGCCTAAGAAATACGTCTTCTCCTGTTGGATGTTTTCCAAGCCATTGACCTTTCTGTACTGCTTTATAGTGGCTCTTTCACCTTTCCAGATGGTTTTTAGTTTTCAAGCTGATTTCACCAGAGGGTTTTGAAATTTCTTTAGCCAATTCCTCTTGGATTGCCAACTCGTGAGTTTTCTCTTCATATTCTGCATTTTTTGCTTTCGGAGCCACCTGTAGCCACCTCTTTTCCTTTAGAGGCACTAGTCCCACTGCCCACTTCCTCCATTTTTCAGCCACTCTAATTGAAGCAAGTTTCCCTTGCTCTCCCTCAGGATTTCCAGTGGTTGTTGCAAATCCTCGCCTTTTTCTTAATAACCTAAAAAATAGGACTTCTTCCCTCGGATTTTTTCCAAGCCAATGGTCTCTCTGTAATGTTTCCTGATTGCTCTTTAATCATTCCAGAGGGCTTTTACTTGAAGTAGGTTTGATTTGTTCTCTTGCATTTTTCCCAGTGGTTTTTGCAATCCTCGTCTTTTTGTTAGGAGCCTAAGAAATACATCTTCTCCTGTTGGATGTTTTCCAAGCCATTGACCTTTCTGTACTGCTTTAGAGTGGCTCTTTAACCTTTCCAGATGGGTTTTAGTTTTCAAGCTGATTTCACCAGAGGGTTTTGAAATTTCTTTAGCCAATTCCTCTTGGATTGCCAACTCGTGAGTTTTCTCTTCATCTTCTCCATTTTTTGTTTTGGGAGCCACCTGTAGCCACCTCTTTTCCTTTAGAGGCACAAGCCCCCCTGCCCACTTCCTCCATTTTTCAGCCACTGTAACTGAAGCAAGTTTCCCTTGCTCTCCCTCAGGATTTCCAGTGCTTGTTGCAAATCCTCGCCTTTTTGTTAATAACCTAAAAAATAGGACTTCTTCCCTCGGATTTTTTCCAAGCCAATGGTCTCTCTGTAATGTTTCCTAATTGCTCTTTAATCGTTCCAGAGGGCTTTTACTTGAAGTAGGTTTGATTTCTTCTCTTGCATTTTTCCCAGTGGTTTTTGCAAATCCTCGTCTTTTTGTTAGGAGCCTAAGAAATACGTCTTCTCCTGTTGGATGTTTTCCAAGCCATTGAGCTTTCTGTACTGCTTTAGAGTGGCTCTTTAACCTTTCCAGATGGTTTTTAGTTTTCAAGCTGATTTCACCAGAGGGTTCTGAAATTTCTTTAGCCAATTCCTCTTGGATTGCCAACTCGTGAGTTTTCTCTTCATCTTCTGCATTTTTTGCTTTGGGAGCCACCTGTAGCCACCTCTTTTCCTTTAGAGGCACTAGTCCCCCTGCCCACTTCCTCCATTTTTCAGCCACTGTCACTGAAGCAAGTTTCCCTTGCTCTCCCTCAGGATTTCCAGTGGTTGTTGCAAATCCTCGCCTTTTTGTTAATAACCTAAAAAATAGGACTTCTTCCCTCGGATTGTTTCCAAGCCAATGGTCTCTCTGTCATGTTTCCTGATTGCTCTTTAATCGTTCCAGAGGGCTTTTACTTGAAGTAGGTTGATTGGTTTCTCTTGCATTTTTCCCATGGTTTTTGCAAATCCTCGTCTTTTTTGTTAGGAGCTAAGAAATACGTCTTCTCCTGTTTGGATGTTTTTCAGCCATTGACCTTCTGTACTGCTTTAGAGTGCTCTTTAACCTTCCAGATGTTTTTAGTTTTCAGCTGATTTCACCAGAGGGTTTTGAAATTTCTTTAGCCAATTCCTCTTGGATTGCCAACTCGTGAGTTTTCTCTTCATATTCTGCATTTTTTGCTTTCGGAGCCACCTGTAGCCACCTCTTTTCCTTTAGAGGCACAAGTCCCCCTGCCCACTTAATCCATTTTTCAGCCACTGTAATTGAAGCAAGTTTCCCTTGCTCTCCCTCAGGATTTCCAGTGGTTGTTGCAAATCCTCGCTTTTTTGTTAATAACCTAAAAAATAGGACTTCTTCCCTCGGATTTTTTCCAAGCCAATGGTCTCTCTGTAATGTTTCCTGATTGCTCTTTAATCGTTCCAGGGGCTTTTACTTGAAGTAGGTTTTGATTGGTTTCCTCTTGCATTTTTTCCCAGTGGTTTTGCAATTCCTCGTCCTTTTTGTTAGGAGGCCTAAGAAATACGTCCTTCTCCTGTTGGATGTGTTTTCCCAAGCCATTGACCTTTCTGTACTGCTTAGAGTGGCTCTTTACCTTTCCAGATGGTTTTTTTAGTTTTGCAAGCTGATTTCACCAGAGGGTTTTGAAATTCTTAGCCATTCCTCTTGGATTGCCCTCGTAGAGTTTTCACTCTTCATGAATTCTGCATTTTTTTGCTTTGGGACCACCTGTAGCCACTCTTTCCTTTGAGGCCACAAGTCCCCCTGGCCCACTTAATCCATTTTTCAGCCACTGTAACTGAAGCAAGTTTCCCCTGCTCTCCCTCAGGATTTCCAGTGGTTGTTACAAATCCTCGCCTTTTGGTTAATAACCTAAAAAATAGGACTTCTTCCCTCGGATTTTTTCCAAGCCAATGGTCTCTCTGTAATGTTTCCTGATTGCTCTTTAATCGTTCCAGAGGGCTTTTACTTGAAGTAGGTTTGATTTGTTCTCTTGCATGTTTCCCAGTGGTTTTTGCAAATCCTCGTCTTTTTGTTAGGAGCCTAAGAAATACGTCTTCTCCTGTTGGATGTTTTCCAAGCCATTGACCTTTCTGTACTGCTTTATAGTGGCTCTTTAACCTTTCCAGATGGTTTTTAGTTTTCAAGCTGATTTCACCAGAGGGTTTTGAAATTTCTTTAGCCAATTCCTCTTGGATTGCCAACTCGTGAGTTTTCTCTTCATATTCTGCATTTTTGCTTTGGGAGCCACCTGTAGCCACCTCTTTTCCTTTAGAGGCACTAGTCCCCCTGCCCACTTCCTCCATTTTTCAGCCACTGTAACTGAAGCAAGTTTCCCTTGCTCTCCCTCAGGATTTCCAGTGGTTGTTGCAAATCCTCGCCTTTTTGTTAATAACCTAAAAAATAGGACTTCTTCCCTCGGATTTTTTCCAAGCCAATGGTCTCTCTGTAATGTTTCCTGATTGCTCTTTAATCGTTCCAGAGGGCTTTTACTTGAAGTAGGTTTGATTTGTTCTCTTGCATTTTTCCCAGTGGTTTTTGCAAATCCTCGTCTTTTTGTTAGGAGCCTAAGAAATACGTCTTCTCCTGTTGGATGTTTTCCAAATCGCCATTGACTCTTTCTGTACTGCTTCCTATAGTCTTCTCCTGTTGGAAAGCCATTGACTTTCTGTACTGCTTATAGTGGCTCTTTAACCTTTCCAGATGGTTTTTAGTTTTCAAGCTGATTTCACCAGAGGGTTTTGAAATTTCTTTAGCCAATTCCTCTTGGATTGCCAACTCGTGAGTTTTCTCTTCATATTCTGCATTTTTTGCTTTGGGAGCCACCTGTAGCCACCTCTTTTCCTTTAGAGGCACTAGTCCCCCTGCCCACTTCCTCCATTTTTCAGCCACTGTAACTGAAGCAAGTTTCCCTTGCTCTCCCTCAGGATTTCCAGTGGTTGTTGCAAATCCTCGCCTTTTTGTTAATAACCTAAAAAATAGGACTTCTTCCCTCGGATTTTTTCCAAGCCAATGGTCTCTCTGTAATGTTTCCTGATTGCTCTTTAATCGTTCCAGAGGGCTTTTACTTGAAGTAGGTTTGATTTGTTCTCTTGCATTTTTCCCAGTGGTTTTTGCAAATCCTCGTCTTTTTGTTAGGAGCCTAAGAAATACGTCTTCTCCTGTTGGATGTTTTCCAAGCCATTGACCTTTCTGTACTGCTTTATAGTGGCTCTTTAACCTTTCCAGATGGTTTTTAGTTTTCAAGCTGATTTCACCAGAGGGTTTTGAAATTTCTTTAGCCAATTCCTCTTGGATTGCCAACTCGTGAGTTTTCTCTTCATAGTCTGCATTTTTTGCTTTGGGAGCCACCTGTAGCCACCTCTTTTCCTTTAGAGGCACTAGTCCCCCTGCCCACTTCCTCCATTTTTCAGCCACTGTAACTGAAGCAAGTTTCCCTTGCTCTCCCTCAGGATTTCCAGTGGTTGTTGCAAATCCTCGCCTTTTTGTTAATAACCTAAAAAATAGGACTTCTTCCCTCGGATTTTTTCCAAGCCAATGGTCTCTCTGTAATGTTTCCTGATTGCTCTTTAATCGTTCCAGAGGGCTTTTACTTGAAGTAGGTTTGATTTGTTCTCTTGCATTTTTCCCAGTGGTTTTTGCAAATCCTCGTCTTTTTGTTAGGAGCCTAAGAAATACGTCTTCTCCTGTTGGATGTTTTCCAAGCCATTGACCTTTCTGTACTGCTTTATAGTGGCTCTTTAACCTTTCCAGATGGTTTTTAGTTTTCAAGCTGATTTCACCAGAGGGTTTTGAAATTTCTTTAGCCAATTCCTCTTGGATTGCCAACTCGTGAGTTTTCTCTTCATATTCTGCATTTTTTGCTTTGGGAGCCACCTGTAGCCACCTCTTTTCCTTTAGAGGCACTAGTCCCCCTGCCCACTTCCTCCATTTTTCAGCCACTGTAACTGAAGCAAGTTTCCCTTGCTCTCCCTCAGGATTTCCAGTGGTTGTTGCAAATCCTCGCCTTTTTGTTAATAACCTAAAAAATAGGACTTCTTCCCTCGGATTTTTTCCAAGCCAATGGTCTCTCTGTAATGTTTCCTGATTGCTCTTTAATCGTTCCAGAGGGCTTTTACTTGAAGTAGGTTTGATTTGTTCTCTTGCATTTTTCCCAGTGGTTTTTGCAAATCCTCGTCTTTTTGTTAGGAGCCTAAGAAATACGTCTTCTCCTGTTGGATGTTTTCCAAGCCATTGACCTTTCTGTACTGCTTTATAGTGGCTCTTTAACCTTTCCAGATGGTTTTTAGTTTTCAAGCTGATTTCACCAGAGGGTTTTGAAATTTCTTTAGCCAATTCCTCTTGGATTGCCAACTCGTGAGTTTTCTCTTCATATTCTGCATTTTTTGCTTTGGGAGCCACCTGTAGCCACCTCTTTTCCTTTAGAGGCACTAGTCCCCCTGCCCACTTCCTCCATTTTTCAGCCACTGTAACTGAAGCAAGTTTCCCTTGCTCTCCCTCAGGATTTCCAGTGGTTGTTGCAAATCCTCGCCTTTTTGTTAATAACCTAAAAAATAGGACTTCTTCCCTCGGATTTTTTCCAAGCCAATACTGCTCTTTAATAGTGGCTCTTGCATAACCTTCTTTTTCCTAGAAATGGTTTTTAGTTTTCAAGCTGATTTCACTGCAGAGGGTTTTGAAATTTCTTTAGCCAATTCCTCTTGGATTGCCAACTCGTGAGTTTTCTCTTCATATTCTGCATTTTTTGCTTTGGGAGCCACCTGTAGCCACCTCTTTTCCTTTAGAGGCACTAGTCCCCCTGCCCACTTCCTCCATTTTTCAGCCACTGTAACTGAAGCAAGTTTCCCTTGCTCTCCCTCAGGATTTCCAGTGGTTGTTGCAAATCCTCGCCTTTTTGTTAATAACCTAAAAAATAGGACTTCTTCCCTCGGATTTTTTCCAAGCCAATGGTCTCTCTGTAATGTTTCCTGATTGCTCTTTAATCGTTCCAGAGGGCTTTTACTTGAAGTAGGTTTGATTTGTTCTCTTGCATTTTTCCCAGTGGTTTTTGCAAATCCTCGTCTTTTTGTTAGGAGCCTAAGAAATACGTCTTCTCCTGTTGGATGTTTTCCAAGCCATTGACCTTTCTGTACTGCTTTATAGTGGCTCTTTAACCTTTCCAGATGGTTTTTAGTTTTCAAGCTGATTTCACCAGAGGGTTTTGAAATTTCTTTAGCCAATTCCTCTTGGATTGCCAACTCGTGAGTTTTCTCTTCATATTCTGCATTTTTTGCTTTGGGAGCCACCTGTAGCCACCTCTTTTCCTTTAGAGGCACTAGTCCCCCTGCCCACTTCCTCCATTTTTCAGCCACTGTAACTGAAGCAAGTTTCCCTTGCTCTCCCTCAGGATTTCCAGTGGTTGTTGCAAATCCTCGCCTTTTTGTTAATAACCTAAAAAATAGGACTTCTTCCCTCGGATTTTTTCCAAGCCAATGGTCTCTCTGTAATGTTTCCTGATTGCTCTTTAATCGTTCCAGAGGGCTTTTACTTGAAGTAGGTTTGATTTGTTCTCTTGCATTTTTCCCAGTGGTTTTTGCAAATCCTCGTCTTTTTGTTAGGAGCCTAAGAAATACGTCTTCTCCTGTTGGATGTTTTCCAAGCCATTGACCTTTCTGTACTGCTTTATAGTGGCTCTTTAACCTTTCCAGATGGTTTTTAGTTTTCAAGCTGATTTCACCAGAGGGTTTTGAAATTTCTTTAGCCAATTCCTCTTGGATTGCCAACTCGTGAGTTTTCTCTTCATATTCTGCATTTTTTGCTTTGGGAGCCACCTGTAGCCACCTCTTTTCCTTTAGAGGCACTAGTCCCCCTGCCCACTTCCTCCATTTTTCAGCCACTGTAACTGAAGCAAGTTTCCCTTGCTCTCCCTCAGGATTTCCAGTGGTTGTTGCAAATCCTCGCCTTTTTGTTAATAACCTAAAAAATAGGACTTCTTCCCTCGGATTTTTTCCAAGCCAATGGTCTCTCTGTAATGTTTCCTGATTGCTCTTTAATCGTTCCAGAGGGCTTTTACTTGAAGTAGGTTTGATTTGTTCTCTTGCATTTTTCCCAGTGGTTTTTGCAAATCCTCGTCTTTTTGTTAGGAGCCTAAGAAATACGTCTTCTCCTGTTGGATGTTTTCCAAGCCATTGACCTTTCTGTACTGCTTTATAGTGGCTCTTTAACCTTTCCAGATGGTTTTTAGTTTTCAAGCTGATTTCACCAGAGGGTTTTGAAATTTCTTTAGCCAATTCCTCTTGGATTGCCAACTCGTGAGTTTTCTCTTCATATTCTGCATTTTTTGCTTTGGGAGCCACCTGTAGCCACCTCTTTTCCTTTAGAGGCACTAGTCCCCCTGCCCACTTCCTCCATTTTTCAGCCACTGTAACTGAAGCAAGTTTCCCTTGCTCTCCCTCAGGATTTCCAGTGGTTGTTGCAAATCCTCGCCTTTTTGTTAATAACCTAAAAAATAGGACTTCTTCCCTCGGATTTTTTCCAAGCCAATGGTCTCTCTGTAATGTTTCCTGATTGCTCTTTAATCGTTCCAGAGGGCTTTTACTTGAAGTAGGTTTGATTTGTTCTCTTGCATTTTTCCCAGTGGTTTTTGCAAATCCTCGTCTTTTTGTTAGGAGCCTAAGAAATACGTCTTCTCCTGTTGGATGTTTTCCAAGCCATTGACCTTTCTGTACTGCTTTATAGTGGCTCTTTAACCTTTCCAGATGGTTTTTAGTTTTCAAGCTGATTTCACCAGAGGGTTTTGAAATTTCTTTAGCCAATTCCTCTTGGATTGCCAACTCGTGAGTTTTCTCTTCATATTCTGCATTTTTTGCTTTGGGAGCCACCTGTAGCCACCTCTTTTCCTTTAGAGGCACTAGTCCCCCTGCCCACTTCCTCCATTTTTCAGCCACTGTAACTGAAGCAAGTTTCCCTTGCTCTCCCTCAGGATTTCCAGTGGTTGTTGCAAATCCTCGCCTTTTTGTTAATAACCTAAAAAATAGGACTTCTTCCCTCGGATTTTTTCCAAGCCAATGGTCTCTCTGTAATGTTTCCTGATTGCTCTTTAATCGTTCCAGAGGGCTTTTACTTGAAGTAGGTTTGATTTGTTCTCTTGCATTTTTCCCAGTGGTTTTTGCAAATCCTCGTCTTTTTGTTAGGAGCCTAAGAAATACGTCTTCTCCTGTTGGATGTTTTCCAAGCCATTGACCTTTCTGTACTGCTTTATAGTGGCTCTTTAACCTTTCCAGATGGTTTTTAGTTTTCAAGCTGATTTCACCAGAGGGTTTTGAAATTTCTTTAGCCAATTCCTCTTGGATTGCCAACTCGTGAGTTTTCTCTTCATATTCTGCATTTTTTGCTTTGGGAGCCACCTGTAGCCACCTCTTTTCCTTTAGAGGCACTAGTCCCCCTGCCCACTTCCTCCATTTTTCAGCCACTGTAACTGAAGCAAGTTTCCCTTGCTCTCCCTCAGGATTTCCAGTGGTTGTTGCAAATCCTCGCCTTTTTGTTAATAACCTAAAAAATAGGACTTCTTCCCTCGGATTTTTTCCAAGCCAATGGTCTCTCTGTAATGTTTCCTGATTGCTCTTTAATCGTTCCAGAGGGCTTTTACTTGAAGTAGGTTTGATTTGTTCTCTTGCATTTTTCCCAGTGGTTTTTGCAAATCCTCGTCTTTTTGTTAGGAGCCTAAGAAATACGTCTTCTCCTGTTGGATGTTTTCCAAGCCATTGACCTTTCTGTACTGCTTTATAGTGGCTCTTTAACCTTTCCAGATGGTTTTTAGTTTTCAAGCTGATTTCACCAGAGGGTTTTGAAATTTCTTTAGCCAATTCCTCTTGGATTGCCAACTCGTGAGTTTTCTCTTCATATTCTGCATTTTTTGCTTTGGGAGCCACCTGTAGCCACCTCTTTTCCTTTAGAGGCACTAGTCCCCCTGCCCACTTCCTCCATTTTTCAGCCACTGTAACTGAAGCAAGTTTCCCTTGCTCTCCCTCAGGATTTCCAGTGGTTGTTGCAAATCCTCGCCTTTTTGTTAATAACCTAAAAAATAGGACTTCTTCCCTCGGATTTTTTCCAAGCCAATGGTCTCTCTGTAATGTTTCCTGATTGCTCTTTAATCGTTCCAGAGGGCTTTTACTTGAAGTAGGTTTGATTTGTTCTCTTGCATTTTTCCCAGTGGTTTTTGCAAATCCTCGTCTTTTTGTTAGGAGCCTAAGAAATACGTCTTCTCCTGTTGGATGTTTTCCAAGCCATTGACCTTTCTGTACTGCTTTATAGTGGCTCTTTAACCTTTCCAGATGGTTTTTAGTTTTCAAGCTGATTTCACCAGAGGGTTTTGAAATTTCTTTAGCCAATTCCTCTTGGATTGCCAACTCGTGAGTTTTCTCTTCATATTCTGCATTTTTTGCTTTGGGAGCCACCTGTAGCCACCTCTTTTCCTTTAGAGGCACTAGTCCCCCTGCCCACTTCCTCCATTTTTCAGCCACTGTAACTGAAGCAAGTTTCCCTTGCTCTCCCTCAGGATTTCCAGTGGTTGTTGCAAATCCTCGCCTTTTTGTTAATAACCTAAAAAATAGGACTTCTTCCCTCGGATTTTTTCCAAGCCAATGGTCTCTCTGTAATGTTTCCTGATTGCTCTTTAATCGTTCCAGAGGGCTTTTACTTGAAGTAGGTTTGATTTGTTCTCTTGCATTTTTCCCAGTGGTTTTTGCAAATCCTCGTCTTTTTGTTAGGAGCCTAAGAAATACGTCTTCTCCTGTTGGATGTTTTCCAAGCCATTGACCTTTCTGTACTGCTTTATAGTGGCTCTTTAACCTTTCCAGATGGTTTTTAGTTTTCAAGCTGATTTCACCAGAGGGTTTTGAAATTTCTTTAGCCAATTCCTCTTGGATTGCCAACTCGTGAGTTTTCTCTTCATATTCTGCATTTTTTGCTTTGGGAGCCACCTGTAGCCACCTCTTTTCCTTTAGAGGCACTAGTCCCCCTGCCCACTTCCTCCATTTTTCAGCCACTGTAACTGAAGCAAGTTTCCCTTGCTCTCCCTCAGGATTTCCAGTGGTTGTTGCAAATCCTCGCCTTTTTGTTAATAACCTAAAAAATAGGACTTCTTCCCTCGGATTTTTTCCAAGCCAATTATCTCTCTGTACTTTTTTCTTATGGTTCTTTAACCTTTCCAGATGTGTTTTAAACCTCAGGCTGATGTCACCATAAGCTTCTGAAATTCCTGTGTCCAGAATAAGTGTATTATCCAAACCGGCAGAATTGGTAGTCTTTCTGCAGTTAATATTTGAAGCTGGGCATGGATCTGTAACTCCATCCAACCTCTTAAGAAGTACCACTAGGATCCCAACTAAGAAAAGTTGTGTGCTAGCCGAGATGGCAACCCATCCCATTCTGCACATCTCCTTTTGCTCATTTGACCCCAAAATGGATGCCTTAGAGTATGGCAGCCAACATTAGGTCACTCTCTGTGGTTACTAAGCAACCACATATCATTCCATATGAAGGCTGCAGGAGAAGGCCATGATATTCCAAGGATTCTTTTTGGTTGTGACATCATTTTACCATAATTGTTGATATCATAGAATTGCCAGAACCATGGCAACAAAATAGGTAGAGGTCTCTTTTTTAGAATGAGTTGATTTTATGAGATCACTCAAATATTTGCATTTTTTTTTTTGGGTCAGCATCACAGTGAGGAATATCATATATTTCAAAGGGAAATCAGATTGTAAGACCTGGCTATTATTCTCCAGCTACTAAAATACATTATTGCAAATTACGTAAAGCTAGAAAAAAGGGGGATATGTATTGAGGGAGGAGGGTAGGAGCACTTAGACTTATATACTGCCCCTTAGTGCTTTACAGAACTCTCTGAGTAGTTTCCAATGTCAGCATATTGCCCCCAACAATCTGGCTCCTTCCTTTACTGACCTTGGAAGGATGGAAGGCCATTGAGCCGTTCCGTATCAAACTCCCGACTGTGGGCAGAGTTAGCCCGCAATAGTGCATATAAGATAAGCAGAAGATAGCAGACAAATTATAAACAGAAATCCCTGTGCAACATTCAGCTATCTTCCTTCCACTCAAATTTATTTATTGTCTTTGTGTCACATTGCAAGCAGCCAAATTTTGCTTATATAAGTACCATCTGTGGGACAATTTACAAGACCCACAGTAAATCTAAAAACATAAAATCAACATTGAGAATATTAAAAATGACTATTCGGGAAAAAGATGCAGTAATAGCAAAAAATGACCCTAAATAAGTTAAAATGTTTTCCAGAACAGCTTGTTCTTTAGAATATTAATAGTAATAAGGCTAAAATAAGGAAGTATGGAGTATTTTTTCTTTTGAAATGTAAGGATAAAAGTTGTGGTCTTAATTAACTACTTTTAAAATAATCTGTAGCCCTGTGTTGTGTTGTGTTGAGTGGTTGAAATTTTCCGATTTTCATGAGCCCTGATTGGCTAGAAAATAGGGTAAATGAAGAAATAAATAAATAATATTCTTTGAGCACAAGAAGGAGCTACGAAGATATTTAACTCTGAGCTGGAGTCTGTGGTCAAATCTTTGAAAAGTCCGTACAGAAAATCATAACTCAGTTAGGGGTCAAAGATACTAATTATACAGAGGATATTAAAAAAAGAACAAGAGACATTTAGGTATAGAAAATCACCAACCTACTGTGTCAACTCTACAAATGCTGTACAATGCAAATAACTTAACTGTACCTTTGGAATACAAATCTGACACCAGCTTTTATTATTATGATGGTTTGAATATAACCCTCCCAGTGCAACTGAAAGAAGAGTGCCAAGTAAACTCACAACTCCTAAGAGGTTACATTTAGGACTTTTTCTTCATGGATACTTTGAGAAAAAAAAGATATGATAGACATCTTAGAGAATGAAACTTTATTCTGAGGATTTACTCCAGGTTAATCTACAATGTCTAACAATTCAACTTTGAAATATTTTTTCATATATATAAATAAGGCTAAGAATTTCTTGAAGAAAAGAGGCCGATAGACACTCTTGAGAAGAAAAAGATTTCATTCTATGAAGATAAGCTGGAGGGAGTGACTTAAATTTAATGATTTAATTAGTTAGGATGGATTTTTATAAGTTTGATATATGTATTGAAAGAAAACCTTAAGGTAGTTTTGTATGTATAAAATGAGTTTGTAAATGCATGTCTTGCTGAATAATCTCTGAAGTTTGTAAAATACTATTGATTAAATTTGAAAATAAGAGAAGAAAAAGATTTACTCCATGAGGATAAATTCGAGGGAGAGATTTGAATTCATTGAGCTAATTGGAGTTAATTGAATGAAAGCTCTAATATAGTATTGTGTTTTGGGTTCTGAGTTTAAAATGAAGAGGGGTTTTTTTCCCTTTACATATAATACTTGAGTATTTTTTAAAGTTAGTAAAATATCAAAACTAGAAAAAGTGTTTTCTCCCTTTAGAGTTAAAAAAAATTGAAATAAAATAGAGGATTCTCTTAATATCAATTATGATAAAGATTAATGAGTTAACAGAAGCATATATTATTCCCCACAACAAAGAGAAGCAGAGATGATCTAATTGATTATTTTATCTAATGAAGAGACTATATCAGTGATGGCGAACCTTTTAGAGACCAAGTGCCCAAACTGCAACCCAAAACCCACTTATTTATTGCAAAGTGCCAGGGCCGCATCAGCATTGTGGTGCCCTTGGGGGGCAGGGAGATGCCTCTGAGTGCCGCCTCTGGCATGCAAAAACCAGGGGTGCAAAAATGGGCCACCGTGCTGCAAGGAGCAAAAACAGCTGCCACCGCACTGTGGGGTACAGATACAAGGCGCTGCACCATGCAAGAACAGGGCAGGGCTAGTGAGCAGCATTCTGCACTAGCCCCACCCCATTTGCAGTGCGTGTGTGCTTGTAGCCCTGTGCGTGCATGCACACATGTAAAATGCTTCCCCCCTCCCTTTTCTTCCAGTCCACCAATCGACAATGGTTGGTGATCTCTGCTCTACCATCTCTACTCGAGCTTGCTAGTTGATCAATTTGCCTCCTTTGTGCTGGGCGGGGCTCCTGGTCCGGGCAGCGGTGGCAGCCTGATGGACCTGCTACTGGCGGTGGTGGCGCGTATGCCAACAGAGAGGGCTCCGAGTGCCACCTCTGGCATGCATACCATAGGTTTGCCACCACTGGATTATATCTAACCTTGTTTCTATTTTGAAATTGCTTTTGTATCTTGTGCTTGCAATGAAAAAAAATGGAACTTTGATTTTGTTTTTACTAAGTTTATTGTTATAGAAATGGCTTGTACATATTGTTGTGTAAATATAAAAAGCTGTGGTTGTACTGTTGCTATCATCTCCTGTGTTAAAGAGAATCGGAGGTTGGTGCCTTTTTCTTTCCTTTTCCCTTTTTACGCCATATCTTTTTTCTTTTCCCTCCCCTTCCCTCTAGTTTTGTATTACTTTTTTCAATTTCTCTTTATATTTTCATATTTTGGTAAACCAATAAAATTTTGATTAAAAAAAAAGAAAAGGAAGAGCTAGCACAAAAATAAATAATTAAGGACTTAACTTAATGACTAATTTAAATTTGTTGTTGTTGTTGTTGTTAATTGCAAAGTCATGTCCAACCCATTGCGACTCCATGGACAATGTTCCTCCTGTCCTCTACCATTTTCTGGAGTCCATTTAAGTTCATACCTACTGCTTCAGTGACTCCATCCAGCCATCTCATTCTCTGTTGTCCCTTTCTTCTATTGCCCTCAATCTTTTCCAGCATTAGGCCCTTCTCCAGTGAAATTTAAATTACTTACCTGCATAATAGGATGTCCCTGTTTATAGCATTGACTGATCTCCATCTATATCCATTTACAATTCTTACATAGGGAAACTTCTCTCACACACACAAACACAAGCCTATAGGCCCTAGCACCCCCATTCATTTTTTCCTTCCTTCCGACAAATAAAAGAGACAATAGGGTAAGATAGGGAGCTGCATGGGAGAGAAAGTCGAGAGAAAAACTAGAGAGGGGAAAGGAAAAAGTAACTGGAAAGAGAGGAAATATGTTACAAAAGAAAACTGTAATTCATTCCTACAACGATGGTATGACTAGACCAACCATTGAAATCAAGGTAGCAATCAGGTAATTCTTGGCATTTGTAATTGTTCAAAGGTAATGTTTGCTTTGCAAGAGCCCCTTCTGGTACAAATGCAAACTGAAAAAGAAGAATCCCATGTCTTGTTAGAGGGAGGAAATGAAAGCCATCAAAAGCTGAATTTTAGTCTTGCTAAGACCTGTTGAAGGAAAAGACTTCATCAGGCTCCAGTCCAAGACAGGAATAAACAACATGGAGACTGCTTTAGAAAAAAGGTTGTAGTTTATTGAAAAGGAAAGCCAGACAGAAAGATGGCTCTGGAAGAAAATAGAGAGCACGTGTAGTAGGGAGTGAGTTTTATACTTTCTTGAGTTTTTGTTTGGAGTTGTTCCTGTGGCATGAACTTTGACTTGAGTCTGAGTGTGCCTTTCTGGTATTCTGATGATGGTGGGTTAATCCTATTATGTTCCAAAGATCATATCCTGCTTCCCTGGGGCTGTGGCTGATGTCTCTTGGATTTTTGGTGTGAGGGATTGTTGATTCTAGGGATCTTTTTTCCTAATCCCAGTTTCCTGACTCCAATCTTTCCGACAAGATTATCACATCTGCATTTCTGCAGACTTGATTTCTATTTGGGCAGAGAGACTTGTGTGTGGGGGGGTTGGTTTCTGTCTTTAAAATCCTTTGGGGGAATATATTCTGCCTTTTTAATATTTCCCAAAATATTTCTTTCTCTGGATTCTTCCTACAAATCCCCCATTTGTGCCATAAGAGTGTGAGTGACACACTTTCATTGGCACAAGATTAAAAATGCATCTGATCAGGGAGACTTGATAAAAAAGCTTTTAAACTCTTAATGCAAAAAAGGAAGGCACTAATAGAGGCAGCAGAGAAAGATCACTGCAGTGGCTCCCAAAAGGGGAGCTTCCAACCCATAAAGTTCTAAAAGTCAGGGCAAAAGTTCTGTTAGATGGAAAAGAAATTTATAGTGTCCAATATTCTGTGCCAATTCTTTTTAAATGTTTTGTGTCACTTTGAGCTTCCAGTCTGGTTTGCACATTCCCCAAAACTCCTCACAGCCATGTTTTGCCTCAATACATAACCACTGGCTGCCCATTTTCAAGGGTTGCTTACTGAACCTGCCTTAGCTTAGTTTAGTTGTGCATCCAGGTTTGTGATGTCCAATTGAGGAATCAGTATGCAAGCCAGTCTATTATTTTTCTCAAATTGTATACAATGAGCTCTAGGACTCCCACTCTGAGTCCACCAGTGCAACATATTCAGGGCTTGGGTTTGGATATCTCTTTCCTGCTATCTCCTCAGTGAGAGCATATGAATTGCAAATCTGAGGGGGACCTGATTCCCTCCCCCTTGGAATGTGCAGGAAGTTGTGCATGCAAAGCTTTGGTGCCACAGAGCAAAAATAAGTATAAAGAGCTTTACTGAAGGTAGGTGAAGGGAATAGACTCAGTGTGGTTCTGAATGTTGTGTGTGTGCATGTGAGCATGCAGCTACTTCTATGAAACAGGCAATACAAATATCCTTGACAAATTTTCCCTCCCACCAGATAGAAGTCCAAAGTGTTCAGTACTTGCTGTGCCAACTATTCCCAAATGCCATCTCTCCATAAATACATTCAACTGGCTTATTACAATACAAATGGGGCAAAAAGAAAAACCTTACAATGAATTTCTGCCCTTCCCCACCCCCGTAGTCTTTCCAGTTGTCTTCTGAAGCTTCACATGGGGGCTGCTGGCTTCAGGACTCCTTCCTTCCTCTGCAGCTTTCACAGGCATCTGGGGGAATGGTAGGACTTGGGAAGATCTGTTTCACTGAGGTTGCATGGTGGCTTTTTAGTGAATGGCTGGATTCAAAAGCCAATTCCATGGATCAAATGGATGGAGGCAGCATCTGGGTCAGTGTGCTCTGCTTCCAAATGTTGGGGGGGGGGGAGGTCATCTGTGTAGAAAGGCATGAGAACAAGATCTCCTTCCTCCTTTCTGGTGATTCTCCCAGGAGAGGCAGACAAAGGCATGGAGAACAGAGAATAAGAAAAGGAGAAATAGAACTGGGCAAGGGGGGGGGGGTAGCTTGCAGGCAAAGTTTGAAAAGATATTACTGCAGTTGTTAAAGAAACAGATAAGCAACAAACTAGGCACACCACAGATGAGGACAAAAGAGAGGCTGGATTCTGGTCTAGACACTTAAACACATTTCTATTCATTTTAAATCCGTGATTTGCATCAGGCAAGCTGAGGGGAAAGCTCTATGATTCTTCCCCTTTTTAGCAGTTATGAGTTAATTGCCTGCCTCTTGGCTTCTGGCGACAGAAAGGAGGGGAGGAGGGGGGTAGCTGCTTCAGTTCGAAGATCCTTTAAACAACGTTTCTTGCAACTAAATAACATTTCCTTTCTCTTCTTTTCAAAAGAGAAGTGGTGACAAAAAGTGGGGGCTAGGTTGCATTCCAATCTCTCCCTTTGGCTTGCGTAAAGACACAGCTCCAGTCTTTCATTACATTCAAACAGTACACAAAGCACTTTATAACTTTTCACCTTTCTTCCTTTAAAGCTGAAGTTAATATGAAGATAATTTACTGATTTTTACTTTTTGTACTCTAAAGTCAATATGAAGGTAATATAATTTCTTACTTAATAAAGATGGACAGATGTATAATATCCAGAAGCAACAACCATAACTACAAGTATAACTCCAACTTCTAACATGGAATGAGACCATCTGACTCCTCCGGTAGTTCCATGCTTATCTCAGACAAAGGTCATTCCAAACTGGCATGTAGCCAGTACAGTATATCCTGTAAAGAGCTCAGTGACTTCTCCTACAGATCTATTAACACGGGATTGTTGACTAGCTAAACTACATTACCCATAAGCCATCTCTTAAGGAGAGAGCACTTAACCCAATAAATGCCAAACAATCTAACATACAGATCCACATGCTCTAGTCAGGGTTACCTGATCCAGAACAGGGACTCAATTATGTTCAGCCTGTTTTCTGGCCAAGCAAACTGTCTGAAGGTGTTTTCTTTGGCTTATTTTAAGCAGAATTTCTAGCAGAATTTTAAAATTCTTTTTTCTTTGGATTAGATGGACTTAACATCACATTTACCTCACACACAAAGCCTTTGACACAAAGACAAGGAAAAGAGAACAGAAAACGGAAACAGAAGTCTTATTTTTACACAACCTGGTAATTTCCACCATAAATCTCAACTTAGGGAACTCAAATTAGGGAAGGCACAAATCTTAAACATATCATGTGGTTGGAGAGAGAGAGAGAGACTATTCCTATATTTTAATTTCCTTTTAAGTACCTTTATTTAGCCGAATTGGTTTCCCAGCAAATCCCTGAGCAAAGTCCAATTTTTTACACAAATCTTTCACCTTTTTCTTTTTCATACCTGCCTGGACAGGCAATTGCCTCCTGTCCCAGGCATCAAGCAAGTCTTCCAATGGGAAGCCTACTATGACCCTCGAGCTAAAGCTTTCCATGTTTCCCTATTCCCAATGTAGGGATTCACTTTGTCTCCACTGGGCCCCAGCAAATTTTGGACTTCCTAGTGAAATCCTCACCCCTTAGTTTTGTCTTAGTTTTCAGACAAAAGAAAAGTCTGGGAGGACACTGCTTCCTTTTACAGAGTACAGACTCCTCCTCCCAAGGGAACTCTGCCATCAATTTTCAGATCAAAAAGGGATCTGGGAGGACTCCAGCTGCTCCGTGCAGTGAGTATGGGCACCTCTTTCCCTGGCCTTTTCCTTTTCCTTTCTTAGTTTTTGGACTCACTAAAGTCTGGGAGGACTTCTGCTGGCTTCCCAGAGATATAGACTCCTCCTTTTTTTCCAGGGCTTTGCTTACAGGGCTTTACCAGCTGGTTGCCCAAATCCTATTCTCTCATTCATTTTCCCATTCCATCTCACACAGCCTCTCCCTTTTCCTTAAGAACAGGTCCTGTGCTCTGGCCAAACCCCCATGCTTTCTAGGGTCTGTCACTTAAACAGAACCTTTCTGCGGTTAGGAAAAGCCAGAGGATGCAAAATCCAACTGTGAATGGGAAAAGGGTCTCACACACAGACATACACACATTTCCTTTGCTCCCCTGGGCTTTAAAAATTAAAATTTAGAGGTACCCACCTTCTTTCCAAAGCAGTCCTTGAGCTCAAACTCAAAACTTCCTTTTACCACCCTTGCTCCACATGGCCAGGGTCTGGGAAACCCATCCACAGGCACAAGGGGTCTGCTGCTGGCGGGGCTTACCAGTCTCAGTCCATTGGAGAGGTTAGCTTGGAGTCCCATCCTGGGTGCCAAATTGTTGAAGGAAAAGTCTTTATCAAGGTCCAGTCCAAGACAGGAATAAACAACATGGAAACTGCTTTAGAAAGAAGGTTGTAGTTTATTGAAGAGAAGAGCCAGACAGAAAGATGGCTCTGGAAGAAAAGAGAGAGCACATTTAGTAGGGAGTGGGTTTTATACCTTCTTGAGCTTTTGTTTGGAGTTGTTCCTATGGCATGAACTTTGACTTGAGTCTGAATGTGCCTTTCTGGTATTTTGATGGTAGTGGGTTAATCCTGTTATGTTCCAAAGATCATATCCTGCTTCCGTGAGGCTGTGGCTGATGACTGTTGGATTTTTGGTGTGAGGGATTGTTGATTCTAGGGATCTTTTTTCCTAATCCCAGTTTCCTGACTCCAATCTTTCTGACAAGATTATCACATCTGCATTTCTGCAGACTTGATTTCTGTTTGGGCAAAGAGACTTGTGGGAGGGTGGTGCCTTTAAAATCCTTTGGTGGGATATATTCTGCCTTTGGGGAAATATATTCTGCCTTTTTAATATTTCCCAAAATATTTCTTTCTCTGGATTCTTCCCACAGACCCTAACAGGAAAGATACTATCACCAATCCTCACATGGATCTTCCTGTCTTTTACAAAAATATAAGAAGAAATGGACATGATATTTGTATATCATTTTTTGTTTTCCATAAATATTTAATGATATTTATATTTCAATAAAATATGTAAGAATTGAAAAGAAAACTATGTTTCTTGGCAATGTAAGAACTGATAAAGCAAAACCCCATTCCATGACAAAACTGTCAAATGATGCAACAAAACCTTTCCTGAACTGGTTGTCTTCAGATATGCTGAATTGTAACCCACATAATTTTTAGCTAACACAGCTTGATATTGTAGCATTTCATATACTAAGACAGCTTACCATTTTGGTGCCAAGGATATACATATTCCCAATTTCTGCAACCGGACTGTCTATATACAGATTATAGTCCACAATTCAGCACCCTGGGATATTTCAGATATTTTAAAAACAGGAAGTACTGAAGGTCACCAAGAGAGCAAGGAGGGCCAGCATTTTGTACCAACTGCATCCTGAGTTTACCAGAGGTCTTTAACAAGTGTAACCAATGCCTTCTTCATGCTGGCATTCAATCTAAAACCTGACTGTAGGAGATTGTGGGAAGTTTTATATCAAAATATATTTTATTCTTTATACTGTTTCCATTTTCCCTTAAAACATTAACAGAATCCACAAGGGACTGAAAATCAATGTCTCCATTAGATAATTGACAGTCAAGCTAAAACTCAGTTAATCAAGTAAAAATAAGGAATGAGGGAAAATCTTTTACCCAAACTTCCTCAAATCCCCAAATAAGTTACCCAGACCTAATCTACATATCAAGGGATATGGTCTGTAAATACAAAGAATTTATTAAATTAACTCTCCCAGCTGAAGTGCTTGTTCACAAGAACAAATATCATAGATGACATACCTACACACACATACACACACCTCAAGTGTCACCCTAGAATCAGCATGTAGATACCACCATACCAGGACAAGCTCCCCTATAAAAGTATGTACCTGTATCCCATTTCTTTGCAGCTGTCCTTAAAGGCAAACTCTTTGCTTTTAGGAATAAATATTTCTTATTTCCTTGCAGCTGTCTGGATCTCATTTTTATTTATTCTTGCACAACCCTGGCTGGAGTTGGATCCCCAAATTATTCTTCTGCCAGGATCTAGATAATTTGCTAAAATGTAGGTTCCTTGGAGCTACAACTTTATCTAAAAAGGGGAAATGGAGATAGGCTGAACATTATCCAGTACAGTCAGTTCTTGAGGAAGGGATGGACCACTGTCTCCTTAAGTGCAGGCAGAACCATTCTCCTCTCAAGGAAGGATTCACAGCTTCTGAAGGCAGGATGTTCCACTGATTAATTGTTCTGTCAGGAAGTTTCTCCTTCTCTCCTTGGTTAGTTTTCATCCATTGCTTCTTGTCTTGCCTTCAGATGCTTTGGAGAATAGCTTGGCTCCCTCGTCTTTGTGGCAGCCCCTGAGATATTGGAACACTGCTATCATGTCCCCCCTTGTCCTTCTCTTCGTTAAGCTAGACATACCCAATTCCGGCAACCGTTCCTTATATGTTTTAGCCTCCAGTCCCCTAATCATCTTTATTGCTCTTTTCTGTACTCTTTCTAGGGTCTCAACATCTTTTTTACATAGTGGTGACCAAAACTAGATGCAGTATTCCAAGTGTGGCCTTACCAAGGCATTGTAAAGTGGTATTAACACTTTACGTGATCTTGATTCTATCCCTCTATTAATGCAGCTTAGCACTATACAGTATTTATGGGGACATTCCAGGAGATAGTGCCGGTGGTCAAGCCTTCAAAGAATAATATCATTAGTATATTAAAATTTGTTCTACAGAATATCCCAGGAGTTTTATACAATATAAAATAAAACCTGATGGGGCAACAAGACCTCTTGCTCCATTTCTCGTTCTTGTGCTCCATTTCTGCGCACAAGCTGATCTCTTTAGGGTTTTTCCTTCGTTCTGCTTTTATTATGTGCCTCTCCTCCCAATCCTTGCTTTCATCAAGCCGTTGTGTCACAAGATACTTTTTACTTGACCCATATTTCTTGATTTCAGGTAAACCGACTTCTTACACCATTGCTCTATGCCTGTGCTGGTTTCTCTTCATTTCCCAGAGATCACAGGAAACACACTGATGATATTCAGGGCCAAATTGGATACCAATACATTGAGATTTTTTCTTTAATTTTCTAGCCACATTTTTTCTGCAATGAGAATGCACACTTTACACATATTAATTACTCAGGTTTGGGACAACCAGACCCAATTTAATTGTTTATTACAATACTCCAATTTAACCTTTAATATCCATAGTGTTTAAATTTCGGGTAATCCAAATTTCCTTTATTTTACTACATATCTAGAATATACATATTACTTACTTAAATATATTCTTATCATTTCATAAACATGTTCTATTTCTCATCGTAATACATCATCACTTGCTGATAAGATGTCCTTTATTGTCTCAAGTCCATCACCTATATTATTTGGGCTAAACAATAGTTTGAAGCTAATTCCTATTTGTTAATTTTCATTTCCCTTATAAGTCTAAATCCTGAATATTAAGCCAGTTAATCCCTTATTTTTTATCCTTTAATAAGAATATTTAAATGCAATAATCATATTTCTCTTCATCTAAAAATCTCCATTTAGCCCATTAGTTGAGACTTTAAGGTCCTCTATCATAAATAAAAAAATCCCATTTTTTAAAAATCTAACTCTGGCTTTCTTTTTGTGCCAACCAGGCTTCCATACCAATGCCTTTAAATCATCAGATAGATCTCCCTTCATTTTTGCACATATTGCTTGAACCAAGGGAGATCATCTAGTTATCAATTTTCCAGAAAGGCTGGTCCATTCATAGTCTTTAGGCTGTTGTCCTGGTGGCTCCTTCCATACAATTTGGTCATCTTGTTCCTCAGGTTTCCTCTGGTTTATGTAGATAGTCATGTCCAGCTTTAAAGTTTTTCTTTAAAAGTTTGCACTTTAAAAGTGCAAGGTTTATCTAGGTTTCCAGTATGCTGTATTTGTTGGTTTTTGACAGCCTTCATGTTGGTGTTGCTTTGTTCCACTGCTGTTGCTTTTTGGGTTGTGGGTTCTTTAGTTGCGGTCAGGGCTTGTCTGTCAAGGTTTTCAGTAAGTTGTATTTGTTGATCTTTAAGTTCCTCTGTCTTGGTATTGGTTTCTTCCGCCTCTGTTGATTTTGGGATTGTAGATTCTTTCATTGAATTCAGAGTATTCTGCACTGTATAGCTCTATGTAACCTCGTATAGCTCTATGTAACCCTAACTAGTGAGCATGTATCAGTATGTCAGTGGGAGGAGTTTCTAAAGGGCATTGGGAGACTTCCTGGATACAAGCCAGATTGGAATGTCTTTGTCTGAAAGAAGCATGGGCCATCAGATGTCACCACGATGAGTCTGCGCCGTTATAAAGATGATATGGAAGAGAGCATCATCCTTTTACCTGTAGGAATGGACAAAAGATGTAATTTCCAGAAGTAACAACACAGCATGAATGCAAGTAATCTTTGTAATCTTTGTGATTGAAATATATTTCTTTTATTATGAAACCATTTCTACTGAGTTGTCTATCTGACTTGATTTAAAGAAGGCGTTTTTAACTCAGAGTCAAAGTAGTAAAAGGATGCTCAGAATTCATATCAGCTTTATAAAGGCAAATAGTAATTGGATGTGGCTGAATTCCTTCAAACGCCTGCAAAGTAAAGTCAGTGTGTCTGTTTGGCAGACAGTGTTTCAAAGAAGGTGTGATTCAGATTCATTGTTTTGTTAATTCGCTGTTAACTCTGCAAGTAGCCACTGCATGACAGAGTTTATCTGCATATTGACAAGCATCTCCTGGATACTTCTGCTAACTTACCTTTGGATCTGTTTACAAGCTAACATTTAAAGCAAAGAGATATTGTGATGTCTATGCCACTAAGTAGAAAAGGAAAAATCTGCACTCTTGTTTCTTGCATGTAAAGTTTGGATTCTAACACCAAAAGGAGCTTTGGGCTTTATCCCCCCTCCTTTCTTTGCCAGTGAATTAAACAGCCTGAAAAAAGAACTGTTTAATGACTGCCTCTAAGTTCAGATAAAGGCTTGGAAAAGGTGATACCCCCTCCCCTTGTTATATTCTACATTTGGAATGCAGCCAAAGGCAGGCAATTAACTCTTCACTGCCTTCAAAGGGGAAGCGTCTCTCTCTCTCTCTCTCTCAGCCTGCCTAATGCAAATCAAGGATTTGAAATTTAAGTGTTTAAAAATATGTTGAGTTTTTATGCTTGAAGAGTAACAAGGCAAAAACAAATTGTTTCTTCTTCATGAGTTTGGTAGCCAAGGAAGGCTGATTGCCTTTCGCAAAGCCATTCTCCCCTTCTGGCCCCAGATGCCACAACAATAAAACCATTTGTTGCTATAGCAACCCAGCATTGAAGAGAGGAGTGTTGGTTTGCTTCTAAGCGATCACAGAGATTACTGCCTATGTAGCTAGACCCAATGGAAAGATGTCTTTGTTCAAACAGCTCGCTGCCAAGAACGTGCTTTCTTGAATTCTGTGAGCAGCTAATTTGCCAAAGGAAGTGATCAGATTTAATCTTGTCAGCTAACACAGCATTGGAGAAAGAAGCTAAACTTCCCCCTCCCTTTGGAATTTCAACCAATGTCAATGGAATAAGAAGGCATCTGGTTTCAGAGGCAGAATCAACCCCAATAGCAATGCAGTAGCACCCCTGGTGGCCAATCTGCACACAACACCCTTTTAAATTTGAATTTGATTATGTTGGATTACAACAACTTAATAATTAATTTAGCATGTAGCAGGCTTATACCAAGCCAAGCTAAGAGCACCCCCTAGAGGGGAAGAAGGTACTTCACTGCATGCATCACTAACCAGGCAGAGTGAATCTGCAAGTTAAAGTGCAAGCTACTTAAATTTATCCCAACCTACCAACATCCCCTAGAGGGCGCAGTGTGAACTTACCAAAAGTATTCACTCACTCAAGCTGAAGACCAATTTGTTCCAGTTTGAGGGAAATTAAGCAGAAGAAAGCAAAGCCAATTGTCCTTGCTTATTATCACAAGCCGATGACCAAGCACTCACATCTGATGGAGAAATGAGACACCTTCCACAAGCGCCATGAAAGATGCTTGGAGAGATTATACAAACTCTACCAAGAACAGAAGGAGGAACTCTCCCCAGAACGTGTGCACGCAGTGGAAGGAGATAAGGAAGACGCCTATGCACAATGGATGGACTCTGAATGGCAACTCAAGGACGTTCAGGAGCAATTAGGAGACTCAAGAGTCGATAGCAAGATGCAAAGCCTCAAACTGTTAAACAAGGAATGTGAGAAGCTCCTAGAGAGTCCACAATGCCCTCCAGAGCGCGAGCCTCGCCTGAGAGACAAACTGGTTGAGAGGGCTGAGTCCAACATTTCCCGCCATTCACATGCACCATCCCAACGGTCGCATGCGGCTCCATCCCACGTGTCTGGAAAGGCCTCATCCTTTCGCCACATATCCAAGTCACATTCCAGCATGTCCCAACAATCGCATGTCACAGGAGCCTCCTGCCATTCAAAGGCATCTTCTCGCCAGAGCCAAGCATTTCAAGCCTCAAAGGCAGAGAGCATTGCCGCCCGTCTCAGGGAAGCACGAATCAATACCATAATGGCTGACGTCACTGCACAAGCAGCAGTAGAAGACAAGCAACATGAAGAAGACTTAGCCAAAGTAGAGACAGCAACAGCTCTATGTGTAGCAGAAGCAGAGCGAGAGCAAAGAGAAGCTCAGACCAACTTTGAGATTTTCCAGCAACAACGGAGAGCAAAAGAGGCAGCCGCAATAGAAGCAATCCCGCAGAAAGAGCTGGAAGATGTCACATCTACACACAGATTGGAAGGGCTAGGAAAAGAAAGCCCTCATAGCCGCGTGCAAGCCTACGTGGACAACCAAAGCGCGTTCCAGCATGAGCAGGTGAGAGCGCCACAGCCAACCACAAGCCTTCCAAGACCAAGCAGACGAACAGAAGAGTCTCAACGACCAGATGCGCTGGTCAGCCACAGAGTTGATGTCGCGACACCTAGGTCACAAGATCTTCCCAACGTTGCTGCCCCATTGAACCCACTGAACCACACCCTTGATGGCAACCAGATGGGTCCACCAGCAATGGCAATGGCTACACAGCAGGCAGTGCCACAAGATCTTTCCGCCGTTGTTGCCCCATGGAACCCACCGAACCATACCACTGATGGCAATCGGATGGGTCCACCTGCAGCGCCAACAGCCCTACAGCAGAACCAGCCATCGCTTGGGGATGAGATTGAAAGAACTCGAGCCACACTAGAGTCCCTGCTGCGCCAACAGGAGGCAGCGTCCCAAGGAACCACCACCAGATCTGACCATAAAGGAGAGTCTCGAACACCAGCCATGCCAACCTACCAGTGAGCTAGCTACACTCTACCAGAAAATTTGGCTCCGTTGAGAGTAGACGCCCCCAAACCCTTTGCTTACCACGGAATGGTCAGAGATCCAACAAGCTCCTCAACTGCCATTAAAACGGAACTCGGATGGGCCATAGGAGGAACTGTTTGTGTTGATCAATCGCAAACCCCAACCCAGGTGAGTATCTCAAAAATCTCCATTTCCAGTAATGGAACAGCACCTCACCTAAAACCACACCTAGAACACAACCAAACCTGTTTTGGAAGCAACAGTGTTCCAGACAAGCAAGAATTACAACAACTTAGCTTTGTCCATAGAGGACAAACAAGACAAACAACGTCTCCAAGACTGGGAGTCATGGAGCGTACTCCCAAGATGTCTCCAAAGCATGCAAATGCAGCGCACATATGTCTCCAGCTCACCCGCCATAGTGCAGAAGAAAGAATTGTACGCTTCCTTAGATGTGTCTACGAAGGTAAATGCAGCCTTAAAATGCATCACAGTCCACAGTGGGGAGAGCAACACTTACGTCGTCTTATTTGCAACCATAAGATACATCAGAGTCTACAGCGGGGAGTGCTGCAGTCTCGGTGTCTTCTTTGGAAAAGCAAGACTAACAATGTAAGAAGGTTACACCGTACCAAGATTAGAGCTATGTGGTACTACTTTGACTGTAAAGCTCACCAACTTGACAGCGAAGACATTGTACCTTGAACTACAGTCCACCACCTTCTACGCAGACAGCAAGGTGATGTCAAGCTACATCTGCAAGCAAAGCAGACATTTCTATGTCTATGTAGGCAACAGAGTGAAAAGGATTGAAACATCTTTAAGCCCTGAACAATGGCAACATGTGCCAACAAATAAGAACTTTGTTAACCAAGTGAAGTGGCCCAACCTTGCCACACAATTAACAGAATTGATCTGGCTAGAAAGTCTTGAGTTCTTGGCCTGTCCAAACAGACAGATGCCACAGAGACCAAAACGTTATGCACTTCCAGCTTCAGATCAATGTGCCAACCTTCAACCTCAGACACCCAGTAAACGTCAACCAATCTGCTTCAAAACCCTGTCTAAACGGAGACACCTGAAATTAGGCATAGTTTTGATCATCTTGATCACTTGTCTTAGTATCCCAAGAATTTACCGTACAGAAGCCTGCAAAGACCTACAGACTATTGGAGACATTTGCCATGACCCAGTGATTGACAAATGTCTGAAAGCCAAAAATTGCCTTACCCATGCATCTCACATGGCGAAGCACGCATAGGCGAAGCGTGGGAGCACATGATTGGTGCACCTCGCAAATTCATGGACTCTATGTCATTAAAGACACCCACACCCACACATGAAGTCCTCAATACCCTGATAACAACAGTAGCAGCTGTCTTCAATACTCCATCAGTGGTGCCAGACCCTTCGGTTCTTGAGTATCCTGAGTCTTCTGCAGCTGCTGTTCCTGATTCTTCAGTTCCAGGTGTTGTTTCTGATTCTTCAGTTCCAGCTGTTCCTGAGTTTCCAGCGCCAGCTGTCCCTGAATTTCCAGATGTTCCTGATCCTGATTCTTCAGCCCCAGCTGTTCCTGTGTTTCCAGATCCAGCTGTTCATGTTTTTCCAGGTTCTTCAGTTCCTGAGTATCCTGTGAATCCAGTTCCCTTTGTTCCTGAAAAAACTTTGGGTTCCAGTTTTTCTGTTCCAGATTTGGTTCCAGTTTCTTTTACAGGAAGAAGACCTTGTCTCACTGAGAGACAAGTATGCATACCAGAACTATTGGCCTATGGGACTTACGCACCGGGCCCATCCACTTGATGAACTAGTTTGCCCAGCTGAGGTCCAGATCGTGAAGCCACGTGAGTCAGGTCGTGACTCAAAGACACTTGTACCAGGCTGATCACTGATTTGGTCCCGTTGATGATGAAAACTGAACCAGAAGATCAAACCTCAAATTATGTATTATCTTATGCATTGTTTGATGTAACACTTGCTTGTTCTTTTGCATAATTATGCATGTTTTATATTTACCAATAGTTATGCATGTTTGATACCAAGTTTTTACTTATTTAGTTATTGCATGCCTTAATGCCATGTTTTTTGCTATTTCATTTAGTTAGTAGTGGAAATATAAATTTCCAAGCGGGGAGTATTCTGGACTGTATAGCTCTATCTAACCTTGTATAGCTCTATGTAACCCTAACTAGTGAGCATGTATCAGTATGTAAGTGGAAGGAGTTTCTAAAGGGCATTGGGAGATTTCCTGGACACAAGCCAGATTGGAATGTCTTTGTCTGAAAGAAGCATGGGCCATCAGATGTCACCACGATGAGCCTGTGCCATTATAAAGATGGTATGGAAGAGAGCATCATCCCTTTACCTGTAGGAATGGACAAAAGATGTAATTTCCAGAAGTAACAACACAGCATGAATGCAAGTAATCTTTGTAATCTTTGTGATTGAAATATATTTCTTTTATTATGAAACCATTTCTACTGAGTTGTCTATTTCACTTGATTTAAAGAAGGCATTTTTAACTCAGAGTCAGAATACAGAGTATCATTTTGTAGGTTTAAGCTGGCACCTTTATCTTTTGATCTGGATTTAATTATTTTAGTAGCTTCAAAATTTTTTTCAAGTATCAGTTTATAGTTAAGTTGTGGTTGGTCTTCCTCCATTTCTAACACAGTTATAGATAGTCCTTTACTGAAGGCTATTTCTTAGATAAAAGTCAGTAAATGTTCACCTCCACAAATCCTATAAAGCAATTTCACTGTCCAGATATTCTCCCAGCTTTTTATCTCTTTTAGATAGTGCCAAGGACAAATCTGGGCTATAAGCAGGACTCTTTAAAAAAAAAAAAGTATTTACTTGCTATACCAAGCTTTGCCACCAGATGTCCCTGACAGCATTTAGAATCTTTTTCAAGACCAGGCTAGGTTTTTATCCGATAGAGTTCTTTTTTTGTAGATAAAGGGACAGGTCCCCATGAAAATAGGAGTTTTGGATCTCCGGATATCAAGGTAGAATAAATCCAGCTGCTTAAATGTATTTTTCAAGGCTTTGTTTTCCCTGCGTAGTCAGGAGCTGCCATCTTAGAGGGTCAGAAAGAAGCATTCCCTTCCCTCTCTCCTCACAGGGGGAAGAAATTTCAGCGGGCTTTTGACAGGAAAGTCAAGAAGGTAAGGTCTCACTCAGTTCCTCTGTGTTGCTTTCAAGTGCATGGTTGTGAATTTGGCTTCGGCAGGTAGTGGCTTAATGATGGGCCATGTAAATGGCCGATCTTTTCCCCGTTGGTCTGAAGAGCTGCTCCAGATCAAACGGAAGGGTCATCGCCCCTCCAAGGCGACTTTCGACCTCTTTCAGAGTCCCTGGCGGGAGAAAACTGGACAGTGGAGGGAGCGATCACCCTGCATGTCCTCCAGAGCCACGATCTGGAACCGGAAGCCAGAATGCTTGCCTATCCTTGTGTTGGAAGGCTGGAGTCAATTCAGATTAATATACTGATTTGGAGAAGGGTCTCTTATGCCTCTGACTCACCTCTTACTGATCTCCTTCAGGGCGCCATTGCAACAAAGGACAAGTTAATCACCCAGTAGCTTCAGCTGCTCACGATTCTGAAAAGTCTGTCTCATTTGCTCTATGTGGTCATAGAGGGTTTCATTCACCAGCTTCAGGTCAATCAAAGGTTGATTTTGAATTTTGACTAGGAATTTCAGAGCCTGGCAACAAATCTGACAGAGACAACGATGAGAATGTTCTGTAAAAGCCCCTGAGTGACATCTAGGAAAGCCATGCAAAAGAATATTATAAGTTATAAAAAGGAATCCAATTCTCACAGGCTTACATTCTAGTAAGTACCTTCTTATAATCTGAACTGGACGTTTGTTTGTTTCTTTAATTAATTAATTAATTTGCTACCCATCTCACTGTGGGACCATTCCAGACAGTTTATAATAATAAAAAGGAAGAGAAATGAAAATAGCTGAGTTTGTGTTCTGAGAACTGAGATGTGTCTTGAGAAAATTATACTTTTTCTGCTTACTGAGCTTGGCCATAGGGAATACGTTGTGTATTGAACTATTTTATAATGGCAGTTATAAAATGATTATGTTTAAACAAGTCTCTAACTGTTTGTGTATTGTTACAAGCCAGTACTTTAGGTGGCAAATAGTGCTTTAAATTCATTGGCTGCCGACTAGTGGCAGTCCGGTATAAGTAGAAGCCAAGCTACTGTTAGAGCCGCTTCTGTGTTGATTCAAATAAAGAGTTGTTACTTAACCTTCCATCTGCTCAATGCCTCACTGATCCCAGTATACAACAGTGGTGACGAAGGTGGGATTTGCTGCTAAGGAAGAAAGAGCCGAAGCACTAAGAACAGAGCCAGAACTCACTAAGGGGTAAGACCAGGCATCAGCCCCTGATAGGAACCATGTTCTCCCCTTCTGCCTGCCAGCAAGCCACGCTGGAGGCATCATTATCCTGAGGGATCCATCCCCAGGATTCGCACAGAAGCCCTTAGCAGCATAAGGCATTGAAAAGACTCAGTGACAGTCAGATGTGGTTGGCAAGCTGTCTGAATTTGACGTTTCGCACCCAGAGCAATGGAGCTCTTATGTCTCCAGGGTGGAAAATTACCTGAGAGCAAACCAGGTGAGGGAAGACGGACTAAAGGCTGCTACCTTGCTATGCGTATGTGGTCAGGTGACTTTTGATGTAGCAGGAATCTAATTGCTCCAGCCAGTTTGGAATCAGTTACCTACACTGGTTTGAAGAGAAGACTTAAAGAATACTTTGAAACAAGACTGTCCATCATCGCATGAAGACACGCGTTCGAGCATAGAGAACAGCAGCCTGGAGAGTCAGCTGCTGAATTCGTGGCTGCCCTAAGACAGGCATACAGACTCTGTGAATTTCCAGATTTAGAGGATCAGCTCAGGGACCAACTGGTATGCGGCCTGAGAAACAGAGACTTACAGCAGAGGCTGTTTGCAAAAGAGATCTTGATGTTCCAGGATGCATTGAAAGAAACAATGGCAGAAGAGGCCACCAGGGGAGCAGTCAAGGCTTTATGACCCTCAAAGAATTCCTCCAGCCAGACAGCTGTTCACTACGAAGTTACAGAGAGAACAGACGACCTGGACGAGGATATTGAGATCGACCGGGTGCAGAAGCTACCAAGAAGAAAGCAGCAGCCAATTGACAAGGCAGCTTTCATTCCTAGCTGTGCTGGCTGCGGAGAACGGCACCAGCGATCAGAGTGCAGGTTCCACTCAGCCATGTGCCAAGCCTGTGGCAAACAGGGGCACATCACCATCATCTGTAAAGATCACCAGAGGGACTCTCCACCTGAAGACTTCCCCAGGAGATGTAAATGGGCCCCAGGGCAAAACAGAGTAGGTTATTGGAGGAACATTCTTAGAAAAGGAGCCCATCGCCTCCTCAAAGAAAAGCTAAGACTCAGGGTCAGGCTCCAAGGAGTTCCATGCTCGGACTTCCGGTGGCGATCGCCGTGCTAATGGCGGCTTTTTTCAAGCCGTCAACCCTGGGAATACGTTAAAGCCTGCAAAGACGGCGATCAACAGCTGTTTCACGGCTTGGAGCCTTTTTCCCCAGGAGAAGGGGAGAAGGTGAGCTTACTCAGATAGAGGTCGAGTTCCCCAGGTCCTCCATAAATTTATTTTTTGGAGGGTGAAGGGGGAGAACTCCCTCAGAGTCTGGGTTTTCTCCGCATCCCGGGATGCCTTTGTTCTTAGGAACAAAGCCAGATGCTGCTTCCACATCTACTGTTTAAAGAGATCTGTGAGTAAAATTAAAAGCAGATGGAGCTGATCAGGAGGATCAGAATTGTGAAAAATTTGGGACTTTAACTCAGGAAATAATTAAAGTATCTTCTCCACCAATTATTTTAACAAAAGGATGAAGAGAAAAATGGCGGAGGAATGCCGTTTCTTTTTTTGAAAGGACATTGTTAAGAAAGACTTTCACTTTCACTTGGCAACAAAGTTTAAACAAAGTAACGGATTTTGGTTACTTATTTAAAGAATAGACCTTTTTTTCTTATTTGTAAAGGATTTGTTTTTACTGTCCCCTCTTTTCATCTTTTGTAACTGTTGGTTTTATAAGAGAAGTGGTTTTAAATGGTTTGAAAATGGCTTCTAAGTGCCCTGGAATTTCTGCTCTTCCTAAAGGCTCAATTTCCTCTCCGGTAATTCAGACTATACAGCA
This sequence comes from Crotalus tigris, assembly GCF_016545835.1. Taxonomy (NCBI): domain Eukaryota; kingdom Metazoa; phylum Chordata; class Lepidosauria; order Squamata; family Viperidae; genus Crotalus; species Crotalus tigris. The sequence goes on from NW_024100052.1 coordinate 58,931, forward strand.
ATCCAAGCCTAAGTCTCCTCCACCCTCTCCCCCACCACCAGCATTTACACTCAAAGACTTACAGGATGCTTTGGAGAAAACAGCACGACAGATTAAAAAAGAGACAGCAGAGCTTTTTGAGGAGAAAAATAGGGAGATGAGAGAAGATATAGTGCTGGCTCTCCAAGGGTTAGCAGCTCATGTAGAATGTCTGGATGAGCGTGTGGATGATGTGGTGGGAAATGTTGAAAGATTAGAAGATAGAGTTGAAAAAGTTGAAAATAATGTTGATACAACACAGAATGAAATTATTATGTCACAATATAGAGACATGGAATATGCTTTGCGAATAAGAGGGCTTAAGCAGAATTTGCAAGAGAATTTGAAAGAAGAAGTTGCAGCAGACTTAGCTCCTATTTTGGGATGTGATCCTGAAGAAATGTTGAGAGTGATAGAAAAATTTTTTAGGGTTAATTCATGGATTGCGAGACAGAGAAATTTACCAAGAGATGTGGTGATTTATTTTTCCAGAAGATCACTTCGTAATGAAATTATACAGGCTTTTTATAAGCAGAGATTTCAAATTGCAGCTCAAGATGTTATAATTTTAAAAGAAATACCTCCAAAAATTCTTAGAAAAAGAAAGGACTTTGCTTTTTTGGCTGAGGAACTTAAAAAATGACAGGTTCAGTTCAGATGGGATTTACCTGTTGGAATAGTGGTGAACTATGTTGGGACACATTATAGACTTAATACAATTTTAAAAGCAAGAGATTTTTATGCTTCTGTTCTAAAGGCAGGCACACCACCATCTCCACAATCTAAGAAAATTGAAGAAAAGCTTGAAGAACAGCTGGCTGAAGGAGCAATGTCATTAGTCCCAGGAGATTTGCAGGTTGAATCTATGCAACAGAGTTTGGAGATAAAAGATGATCCAAAGGAACAGAGAATGACTCATGCAGCTCATAGACGTAAAGAAAAAGAACAACAAAAAGTGGATGTTGGATCTACAACATATTCAACTACCTCAGAGCCAGTGGGAGGAACAAGACCAAAGAGATCATTGACGGCAGATTTACAAGCAGTGTTCCGAAGGCTTCAGGCCACTAAAAATGGCAAAGTTTCTGACATGGAATGTTAATGGTTTGAATTCACCACAGAAAAGAAAGAAAGTATTTCACTATTTGAAACAACATCAGAATGGTGTTGTATGTTTGCAAGAGACTCATATTACTTCAAAGCACCAAAAGTATTTGATTCACTCCTGGCTGGGATTACATTTTATAGCCTCTGCTCCACAGAAAAAAGGGGGAGTAATTATCTACGTGAGGAAAGATTTATCGCTGAAATTAATTGATTCTGACTCACAAGGAAGATATGTTATTATTGATTTATTACTAAATGGTAAAAGATGTCTTATTATTGGATTATACGCCCCTAATCAACAACAAAAATAGTTTTAAAGTTGATACATCAGAAATTAACTCAACTGGATTATAAATCTGTTATTATGATGGGTGACTGGAATGGTGTTTTAAATTAAAGATAAGAAGGGCTCTTTTAAATCTCCTAATCATGTTAAACTACCCAAAAATTTTTTTGACTTGAAGGACGATTTGGAACTTATAGACATTTGGCGAGAACGGAATATTGAAGAAAGAGACTTCACTTTTTTTTCAGACAGGCATCAATTGTATTCCAGAATTGACTTTTTCTTAATTACTAATGATTTTTTTTCTAGGGTCAAGAATGCTAAGATTTTCCCTAGAATATTGTCTGACCATAGTTCTGTATGGTTGGAGTTATCTGTTGAAGATGGGAATAGAAGGACTTGGAAATTGAATGAAAATTTATTTAGATATGAGGGGAATTCACAGAAATGTAGAGAATATTTGAAGGATTTTTTTCTTTTCAATATGCATAAGGTTACTTCGATGCCAATGGTTTGGGATGCTAGTAAAGAGTATATGAGAGGGGTTTTGATTCATATGAGTAATGCACATAGGCGCAAACAGATGCAAAAACGTAAAGAATTGGAAGAAGAAATTAAACTCAAAGAGAAGGCTCTTATTTTAAATCCATTGGATAATAGTTTAAAGGTTTCTATAGCTATGCTTAGGGAGCAATTTAATATGTTAATGGCTGATCAGATTGCAATTAATTTGTGGTACATGAAACATAATACATTTTGTAATGCAAATAAACCTGGTAGGTAGTTGGCTTACCAATTATGAAAAAAACAGAAGTCAAGGATTTTAGAGAAAATAGATTATAAAGGTAAAGAGGTATATCAACAGAATTTGATTAAAAGGAGCTTTTTAGATTTTTATTCAAAGTTATATGCTAGTGAAGTATACAAGTTTCAGATATAGAAAAGTACTTACAGGCAGCACACTTTCCTAGACTTTCTAATGACCAATGAGATGAGATGAATTGTTTAATTACTTCTGATGAAATCATTTGGGCAATTAAACAATTAAAGATTGGTAAGGCTCCTGGTACAGATGGATTAACAGCAATTTATTACAAAATATTATCTGAAGAAATGATAGAACCACTGAAGGAACTTTTTAATAGTATTTTGTTGGGAGCAGAGGTACCTCCATCTTGGAGAAGGGCTTTCATATCGTTGATCCCAAAGGAGGATCAAGATCTGACCCAGCCTAAGAATTATAGACCTATATCTCTTTTGAATACAGATTACAAGATTTTCTCAAAAATATTGGCAAATAGATTAATGCAAGTTTTGAAGCAATTGATCCATAGTGATCAATCTGGATTTATAACTGGAAGATATATGAAATATAATGTAAGACAAATTGTTAACCTAATTGAGTATTTGGATAAGAATAATCAAATCCCTGTGGCTTTGATATTTTTGGATGCTGAAAAAGCTTTTGATCAGTTAAATTGGCAATTTTTATTGAGAGTTGTAGAGAAAATGAATTTTGGGGAAAAAAATTGTATGCTCTTAAGGCTATATACCAACAGAAATCAGCACAAATTATAATTAATGGAGGATTAACAGAAGCATTTAAAATTGAAAAGGGTACTAGAAAAGGATGTCCACTATCTCCATTATTATTTGTTTTAACAATGGAGATTTTATTAATTAAAATTCGTGAATCAACTACAATAAAGGGAATAAAAATAAAACAGAATGATTACAGGTTGAGAGCTTTTGCCGATGATTTGATTGTGACATTATCTCAACCGATAGATTCGGTAAGGGATTTGGTGGAAATCATAACCCAGTATGGGAAAGTTTCTGGTTTTAAGGTAGATAACAATAAGACTAAAATACTTTCAAAAAATATGTCTATGAAGGAAAAGGAAATGTTAGCTAAATTAACAGGTTTTGAAATAGTGAAAAAGGTTAAATATTTGGGAGTATACATTATAGCTTCTAATGTTAAGTTGTACAAAAATAATTATGAGACATTATGGGTAAAAGTGCAAAAGGATTTAAATGATTGGAAAAAACTACAGTTATCTTTGCTGGGGAGAATCTCAGTGGTTAAAATGAATGTTCTTCCAAAGTTTCTTTTTTTGTTCCAAATGATACCTATTTTGAAAAAAGATGCCAACTTGGAGGAATGGCAGAAGGGTATTAATAAGTTTATTTGGGCAGGGAAAAAACCAAGAGTTAAGTTTAAGATTATACAAGATGCACGGGAAATAGGAGGACTTAAGGCGCCTAATTTAAAATTGTATTATGATGCGGTGGCTTTAACTCTGATTAGTGATTGGCTTAACTTAACAAATAAAAATATACTTCTTCTTGAGGGATGAGATTTATTATACGGATGGCATGCATATTTAATTTATAATAAAAAAGTAGATCAGGTTTTTAAATCTCATATTTTAAGAAATGCTTTATTACGTGACTGGAAGAAGTATTATTATAGGTTAATTTATAAAATTCCAATTTGGAGGATTCCTGGACACGTGATAGAGGGGATATCTAGGGGAGTGAATTTGGATAGGATTTCTTATAAGGAATTAGTTTAATAGGGAAGGATTGGCAATTAAAATCTTTAGCTGAGTTGAAGCAAGAAAATATTGTACACTCTTGGTTTCAGTATAATCAATTGTTAGTTAGGTGGAGTTTAGATCAAAAGGTTGGTATTACTTTAGAGGACGTGAATTTGGTAAAACAGATTAAAGATCAAACTTGAGCCCATATAAAGAGAATTTATAATGTTTTAATAGAATTGGATTCTGAAACGGAGTTAGTTAAAGATTGTATGGTAAAATGGACTCAAAATATTCAAGAGCCAATTCTATTGGATACATGGGAGACAATTTGGGTTAGAAATGTAAAATTTATTCAAGCTCAAAATTTAAGAGAAACTTTTATAAAATGTTTTATAGGTGGCATTTGGATCCTCAAAAGCTGTCTTGTATGTATTCTAATTTACAGCCCAAATGTTGGAGATGTGGAAGCTTAGATGCAACTTATTTTCATATTTGGTGGACTTGTAGAAATATAAAAGCTTTTTGGATTAAGATTTGGTGGAACATTCAAAAGATTTTTAAGAGAAAGATAAAGTTTACACCACAATTATTTTTATTAGGTGTTATTGTAGATTTTGATGTTAAAGAAATTAATTTGATGTTGAATCTTATAACAGCTGCAAGATTACTAGTGGGGAAATATTGGAAGAAAGATTCAGTGCCTACTATGGAAGAATGGATACTCAAGGTGTCTAATTTAGCAGAAATGGCAAAAATTTCCACTTGTTTGAAGGATTATTCACAAGAAAGATATATTTTGGTTTGGAGAAGATGGATAGATTATATCCAGAATAAATATGAGACTAAAAAGTATTATTTAGCTTATGAGTAAATTTTAGATTATTTTAATCTAAAATTAGATTATTATTTTAATATAAATGATTGAATTTATATTATTTTTAGTATTATTGTTTAATTATATTATTATTATTGGTTTTTAATTTGTTAATATTTATTTTGAAAAGGAGCTAAAGTATGTTATGGATTTGATTGTTAGTAGAGTTGGGTAATGTTAGTTAGATTATGATTGCTTATTTGTAACCCTGTAATCAGCTCTGGGAAGTGGGGGAGGGGGAAGGGGGGAGGGATTTGGGTTATATACTGTAAAAAATTTTTTAAAACTTTTAATAAAAAGGAGTTCCATGCTCAATGGAACTGGACACCAGGTCAGCCCTGTCCATAATATCCTACAAAACTTTCAATTATATCTGCAGACATGGTGGGAAATGAGTCAGACTCAAGTTGTCAAATCTAATGTTGACAGGTTTTCAAAATTCCCACGTAGCGGTGAAAGGTGAAGCTACATTAAAAGTAAAATTCAAAGAGTTTAAGGGTTCCCTCAACATTGTTGTTGTCGAAGGCCAGTGCACAAGCCTGATCAGTCTGGACAGGTTTGATGCCCTGGGCATCCATGTCACTGGCATCAACAGAACTCAAACAGTTGATCTGGCAGCTGTCTGCCAGGAATTTGCTGATATATTCAGCCTCAGATTAGGCAAATACAAAGAAGCACCTTGATCCAACCGTAACCCCAATCAGGATCAAACTTCGCAGAGTGCCTTTTGCCTTAAAACCTAAAATAGATGCAGAGTTAGACAAGCTCGTTCAGCAGGGAGTGTTGCAACCAGTTGATAGCAGTGTGTGGGAAACCCCCATAGTAACACCAGTTAAGTCTAATGGGGAGGTGCGTATCTGCGCTGATTTTAAGTGCACCATTAATAAGGCACTTCAGGAGCATGCGTACCCGCTCCCCGTAGTTAGCCACATTCTGGCATCATTACAGGGAGGTTGCTTATTCACTAAGCTGGACCTGGCACAGGCATATCAGCAACTGCCTATGGATGATGACACTGCAGAGGCACAAACTATAGTTACGCATAGAGGGGCATTCAGAGTTCGTCACCTGCAGTTTGGGGTGAATGTAGCCCCAGAGCTATTTCTGAGTATAATGGAATGCACACTCAAAAATATTCCTGCAGTCTTTACTTTGATGATGTTCTTATTGCTGGAGTGTCAGATGAAATGTTAGCAGAACGTCTCAGAGCAGTTCTCCAACGCTTCTGTGAAGCGGGGTTAAAGCTTAAAAGAGATAAACGCCAGATAGGTGTGAACTCTACTGAGTTCCTTGGATTCTGGATAGATGCTGCCAGAATCCACTCCGCTGACTCAAAGCTTAAGGTTATATTGCAGGCTCCCAGACCTAAGTCAAAGGGGGAGCTGCAAGCATTTTTAGGGTTACTTAACTTCTACCATGCTTTCATTCCTTATAAGGCAGCATTAGCAGAGACTCTGCATAGACTCTTGGATAAAAGGGCACCATGAGTGTGGACTAGCATCCACGAAAAAAGTTTCAAATCAGTCAAATCACTGCTGTCATCAGACTCAGTGTTAACACACTTCAACAAAAAACTGCCTATCAGTATTGCATGCAATGCTTCATCATATGGGATAGGAGCAGTTTTGAGTCATATAATGGCAAATGGGCAACAAGCACCCATAGCGTATAATTCAAGGACACTTTCCCCTGTGGAAAGAAATTTCGCACAAATTGACAAGGAGGCATTAGCTGGAATAAAAAAATCCACAATTTCCTTTATGGTCGCCCATTTATGGTCTTTACAAACCACAAGCCTCTTCTAGGTCTGTTTACTGCAGACATGCTGTTGGAATATTCATGAGCAGGAAGAGTCATGTGGTAACTCAGTCAGCCAATGTGAAGAAAGTGCTACTGAGTCTGTGCAAAAAGAGTATTGAGTTAGGAGCTGGATTTCCAGTCTCAAGTTTTGTCTCTGTCTTTGTAAGAAGTCTTCAATTAAGCTATGTTGCTGTAAAGAAGAATGGTATTGTAAATATTTTTATATAAATATAAAGTTATTTGAATCAGCTAAATGCAGTCAACTGTGAGAGCTTCTGATTTATTTTTCACCAATAGAGAAATTAAAATTCTCTAGCAGGTTATGGGCCCAGAGCTTACTAAGGACTGCACTGTAATTTAAAGCTGGAAGAAATTGCCTGTGTTTAGAAAGTATAAGAACAAGGCAGAATTAGCAGAATGGCTGCAATGGAATTTAAAGAAAACTGTGTGCCTTGTTTGGGCCAGAAGAATTACATTGTGTGGGCTGCAAAAATGGAATGTTTGCTGAAAGCTAAAGAGCTGTGGTATATTGTAGAAAATCCACCACAAATGTTTGCAGCAGTTGATCAGAAAAGTAGAGCAATGGCTTATCTCATCTTAAATTTAGATGATCAATTTCTAAATGTTGCAAATTTAAAGACTGCAAAGGAGATATGGTTGAAATTGAGAGCTGTGCACGTGAATGTTTCTGCTTGCAACATAGTGTAATTGTCAAGAAAACTTTACAGAGCCTGTTTGCAACCAGGTGAATCTGTGGAACAGCATTTAAATAAAATGCAAAGTTTATTTTTGGACCTAGAACAACGTGGGATTAAATTCCCTGAGTCCCAGAAGGTTTTATTGGTGTTGAACAGTTTAGATAAAACCTGGGACACAGTTTCTGCAATATTTGAGTGCAAAGAAGAGCAAGACTTAAAGTTTGAGGCTTTAAAGGCATGTTTGCTTAATGAAGAAGAAAAACGCCATTTTAGAAGCAGCCACGAGGAGGAGAAATTCCTGAGGAGGGGGTCCAGACTGCAAGTCTCCAGAGGAGAAGAAACAAGCAGATCAGACCCGGACCAAATTGCAACAAAAGAGAGATTTTGCAAGGAGAGAGCTTTACAAGGGAAGAATTGCTACATTTGTGGAGCGAGCACACATTTGCAAAGGAACTGTTTGCAGAGGAACTGTTGCAGAAAAAGACATTTATGCAAAGAAAAAGGACTGTTTTGCAAAAGGAACATTTTGGTGTTGCAAACGTTTGCAATAGCAACAACAGAGACAAGTGGCTATTTGATAGTGGGGCAAGTCAAACAATTGTTAATGACTCTGAATTATTTTGCAGGTTTGTTCCAGGAGCAGAAGAAGCTGTGGCTTTGGCAAATGGCCAGAAAGCAAAAGTCATTGGAAAAGACGATGTAAAAATTCCATATTTGGAATCAAAGTTTACCAATGTGCTTTGTGCACCTGAGATGGAACATAATTTGTTAAGTGTGTCTAATTTAGACAAACAAGGTTTTGAGGTAATTTTTGTAAATGGGAAATGTCTCATCAAAAGGAATGGGAATATTTGTGCAGAAGGCATAAAGGAAGATAATCTATATGTATTGCAGGGACAAAAGGCTCAATGTTCCCATATATTTAAGAATATTGCAGACCATGATTCATGTGTTCATCTTCTACATAGAAGACTTGGCCATGCAAGCTTTAAAGTTTTGCAGCAAATGCAAGATTTTGCAGAAGGGCTTAATTTGAAGGGATGCAAAACATATTTGGACTGTGCAGTATGCAAAGCATCAAAGTCAAAGGCATTCCCAGTTAGTAAATGTAGCACAAGACAAACAAAAAGAGTTCTAGACTGGTTCATGCAGATCTGGTGGGACCTATGCAAGCCAGTTTGGGAGGAGCAAAATATGCACTGGTAATTGTTGATGATTATAGCAGGTATTCATTTTGCTACTTGCTTAGAGATAAGACAGAGGTGCTACAACAATTCAAACAGTGGGTAAGTTTTGTAGAGAGAAGGTACAGACAACAAGTGTGTCAGTTGCAAACTGACAGAGGTACTGAATTTATGTCAACTAAATTCCAACAATGGTTGGGGCAGTTGGGGATAAGACACAGACGTACAAATCCTTACACAGCAGCAGAGAATGGTGTAGCTGAAAGAAGGAATGGTGTTTTGCAAACAATGAAAGATTCATTATTGGAGGATTCTGGTATGAGCAGGTCATATTGGGGAGAAGCCATATTGACTGCCAATTATATAGTTAACAGGCTGTGGAGTTCCTCCATTAATAATACTCCATATGCCATTCTATATGGGAGAAAGCCATCACTGGCACATTTGAGAATTTTTGGAAGTACTGCATGGGTACATATTCCAAAGGCAATCAGAAGAAAGGGACAGCAAAAGGCAAGAAAGCTCAGGTTTGTGGGCTATGAGCCAGGGTCAAAAGGATATCGCTTTAGCGATGGAAGTAAAAGAATTATAATTTCAAGGTCTGCTAATTTTGCAGAACAAAATTGGGACAGAATTAATGCAAATTCTGGATATGTCTCACTTAATGACGGTGATCTGTTTAGTGACAACTCATCTAATGATGAAAAAATCATTATTGAAGATGTCAATGTTCAGGGAGGAGAGGCTGAACAAGACATGAAGCCAGAAAGAATTGAGTCACAGGAGCAGTTAATACCACATAGGTCAGAGTGATGTAATAAAGGAATTCCACCTGACAGGTATTCTGCCAGCAAGGTAAAGGTTTGCAATGTGTGGTATGAGCCAAGAAGTTATAAAGAGGTGTTGGCATTACCAAAAGCTGAACAAGAAAAATGGAAGGAGGCCATGGATAAAGAGATGAAATCCATGGGAGACCATGAAGTATTTAAATCAGTGACTTTGCCACAGGGAACCAAAGCTGTGGGTTGTAAATGGGTATATAAGAAAAAGGTATTGCCAAATAATGATATACAGTATAAGGCCAGGTTAGTGGCACAAGGTTTTTCACAATTAAAGAATGTGCACTACGATGAAGTATTTGCGCCAACTGTGAAAAGTGAGAGTATAAGATTAGCACTGGCGTTGGCAGCGGCATATAAGCATAAAATCTGGCACTTTGATATCACAACTGCATTCCTCAATGCTGAGTTAGAGGAAGAAATTTATATGATCCAAGCACCAGGATATGAAATTGCAAAACCTAACATGGTGTATAAATTAAACAAGGCTATTTATGGGCTGAAGCAGTCAGCCAGAAACTGGAATATCTGTTTAGATACTGCTTTAAAGGATCTTGGATTTAAAAGTTGCAAAGCTGATAACTGTATATATACTGGACAGTTACAAGGAGGGAATTGTCTACTGTTATCATTTGTGGATGATCTTTGCTTCATCGCAAAGGATGCATCACAAGTCAAAGAATTTGCTGATAAATTAGGAAAGAAATTTGAATTAAAGAATTTGGGAGAAATAAAAATTATCTCGGTGTAGAGATACAGAAAAATGAAAAAGGTGGTTATATTCTCAGTCAAAAATTGAGCAGTTATTGGACTTCCGGTGGATTTTGCGCGCGCGATGGCGGCTACTTTGTAGCCGTCCTCCTGGGAAAGTGTAAGAACCGCTATGAACAGCAGACACCAGCTGTTCAGCGGTTCAAAATCCCCCTCCCGGGCAAAGGGGGGGGCAGAGAGTGTCTGAATAGTGGTAGAGCCTCTTTTGCACCCCCCAAGTTTTTTTGGGGGGGGGGTGAAAGGAGTGCTCCCACGGAGTTCAGACTTGTCTCCGCTTCCCAGCTGTTTTTGTCCTCAGGGACAAAACGAGCCGCTGCAAACACCTCTGTGATTAAAGAGAACTGGTGAGTTTTTTTTTTAAACGGACAGAGCTGAGTAGAGGATTTAGTTTTTGCTTTCTTTGACTTATTTGGATTTTAAGTTTTAAGACTTGTTTCTATTTTTATTCCCTCTTTTTATTTTTTATTTTTTTTTCTTTGTTGAAAGGGAAAGTAAAATGGCGATCGGCAAATCTCTCGGTGTTTTTTTTTAAAGTTAGAATGCTGACCGGCAGGCTTTTTGGTGCCTCTTTTTTTCCCTTTCCTTTTTCCTTTTTTATTTTCTTATGATTGGAAAGGACTGCTAGAATTATTATTTTTGTTTAATCTTTGTGTTTTGTCTTTGATATTTTTAAGTATTTTTTTTAAAATAAAAATGGGACGGACCTTTTCTATTTAATTATTTTTTTTTCTTCTCCTTTTTTTCCTTTTTTTGAACTCCTTTCTTTTTATTGTAATGACCCCTTTTTGAAGGATTTCCCCCTCCCTTTTTTTCTTTTTGAACTTATGGAGTTCTGCTAATTTTTGCAATTTTTAAGAAGGAGTAAAGCTTTTTTAAGATGGCCCCAAAGCGTTTAGCAATCTCTACAGCTTCTAAGGCGGTTTCTTCTTCGGTGTTATCATCAGGGCAACAACCTAAATTAATAGCTTCATCTTCTTCCTTGTCACAGTCAATAATGGTGAAGGATTTGCAAGGTATGATGAGAGATGTTATACTTCAAATTAGGGGAGAAATGAAAGATATTTTAGAGGAAAATAATTTTAGTCAAGAGATAGCTTTGACTTTAAAAGGAGTTGCCTCTGCTTTGGAAAAGTTGAATTCTCATGTAGAAAAGGTAGTAGAAAAAGTGGAACTGATGGAGGAAAAATTTGAAAGTATGGAAAAAGAGATGAAAAATTTTCAAGATGAAATTCTTATGCTTCAATATAAACAAATGGAATATGCTTTAAGAATCAGAGGTTTACATGAGTCTGTGCAAGGAGATTTGAGAAAGATGGTGGCAAAGGATTTTGCTGTGATTCTGAACAGAGAAGAAGAGGAAGTATTTAGTGGAATTGATCAGACATTTAGAGTTAATTCTGTGGTGGCAGAGCAAAAGAACTTGCCAAGAGATGTGGTAATTTATTTTGGGAAAAGATCCTTGCGCAATAAAATTATACAAGCTTTTTATAAGAAGAGGTTTCAAATTGCTTCACAAGATGTTATAATTTTAAAGGAGATCCCATCAAAAATTTTAAGAAGAAGAAAGGAGTTTGCTTTTTTAGCAGACGAACTTAAAAAGAGACAAATTTTGTTTAGATGGGATGCTCCGATTGGAATGGTGGTGAGCTACCTGGGGAAACGTTATAGTCTTAATACTGTTTCCAAAGCAAAAGACTTTTATACTTTGGTCCTGGGGGTAAGCTCATCGGCACCTATTATGTTTAAAGCTTCGGAAGAAAAAGGCCTAGAATTGCAGGGGCCTCAACAAGTAGAGATGGAGGAGCAGAAGACAGACGCTCCACAAGTATTGGTTCCTGAATTTGCGGGGAAAGTAAGTTTTATAAGTTCTTTGGAGCAACCTTTAATGCCAGAATTGCAGTCTGAAGAGCCTATGTTAATTGAAAATGGGAGGCCTCAACAAGCAGAGATGGAGAAGCAGAAAACCTCTGCAACATATAATTGTAAAGATAAGGACCAACAGAAGGAGCTCAAGGAATTTCTACAAGAGATGAAAGACCAGAAGACAACTTGTTCAACATATAAACGTATAGAAAAGGAGGCTGAGGAAGTTTTACAGGTATCGGTCCCTGAGACTTGTGCAACATATAAATGTAAAGAAAAAGTAACACATAAATGCAAAGAGAAAGACCAACAGAAGAAGGAGGTTGAGGAAGTTTCACAGGTACTGATTCCTGAGCTTGTGGGTCAACCAGGACTTATAAACTCTTTGGAGCGATCTTCAAGGGCAGAATTCCACGCATTCTTTTCGATGCTTGCGGGCAAGAGAGACCGATATGGATTGTGCTTATAACGGATGCAACTGGCTATTAGACAGAAGATTATGGATATTGAATGAAAATTTTAGATAAGAAGTTTGTGTTTATAGTGGATGCAACTGGTTATTGGACAGAAGATTATGGACATTGAATGACAATTTTAGACAAGAAGTTTATTATTGAGAATTTTTAATGATAATATTGTTCAAACCTGTGTTTTGAAGGGATTATAATTTGTTTACTTTAGTGAGGGGATCCTTATAAATTGGTGTCTTGAAGGGAGTATAACTTGTTTAAGTTTTAAGTAATGCTTAAATTTGGTTTTTAAATATTATTGATATTTCTAAGAGAAAATAACTTGTTTAATTAAATGTCTAGATTTGTTTAGGAAAAGAAAGTAATGTTTAAATCTGTGTTTTTGGAGGGAGTTTATATAGAATGATGATTGTATTTAGATTTGCTTAGGATTTCAAAGTGTTTTAAGTTTTTAAATATTATTATTAATATTTTTAAGAGAAAATAATTTGTTTAACTAAATGTGTCTAGATTTGTTTAGGATTTATATGTTTTTTAAGTTTTTTTTTTTTTTTGGATAGGAGAGAAGATTATGAAGATTGAAGGAAATATGTATCTATTTTAAGTTTTCTAAGAGTATTTAGTTTTAATGGTATAACCAAGGTTTATATGTTTATTTTTTTGTACTAGGATAAAGAAAGAGGGAGAAATTAGATTTTACATTATAGGTATAGGTATTCAAAGAAAGTAATGTTTAAATTTTGTGTTTTTGGAGGGAGTTTATATAGAATGATGATTGCATTTAAATTTGTTTAGGTTTTAAAAGTGTTTTAAGTTTTTTTTCTCAATTAAGCCTGTACTCAGCTCTGGGAAGTCCAGGGGAGGGTTTGGGAGGTTGGGGAGGAGGGGGGTGAGGTGGGGTTGGGGGAGGTATGGGAAGGGGATTTGTTTTTGTAAAAATTAAAAAATTTCCAATAAAAAAAAAATTGAGCAGTTATTGGAGAAATATAATATGAAAGATTGCAATACTGCTCCCACGCCCATGAATGCAGATTTTTATAATAGTTTAAGTGCGGACAAAGGTGAAACCTGTGATCAAGAAATATATCACTCAGCAATAGGGAGTTTGTTATATCTATCACAGTGGTCCAGACCAGACATAGCTTGCGCAGTAAGCATTTTGAGTCGTTTTACAGCTGCACCTACAAAGTTACATTGGATGGGTATAAAAAGGGTTCTCAGATATTTAAAGGGAACTATAAATTTGGGTCTTCAAATATAGATTACTGAGGAATTGAAATTAAAGTGTTTTGATGATAGTGACTATGCAAATAACATAAACACAAGGAAATCAAATTCTGGGATTATAATATTGTTTGGAGGGACTCTGATTGGATGGAAGTCCAGAAAACAAACAACTGTTGCTATTTCAACAGCGGAAGCAGAGTTTATTGCTTTATCTGAATTGTGTTCTGAAGTAACATGGTATGTACAGTTGTTGCAAGATTTAAATATTAATGTAAAAGAATCTGTAAAGGTATTTGAAGACAATGCTGCCTGTATAAAAATGGCAACTGGTGACAGGGTGAAGAACAGAAGTAAACATGTAGACATTAAGTATTGTAATGTCAGGGAAGCTGTAAAAGGAAAATTGATTAGTTTACATCATTGTTCTTCTGAGGATAATTTGGCAGACATGATGAATAAACCACTGGGTAATGTTCACTATGAAAATGTGTAAAGTCAATAGGTCTGATGTCTCTTCCTGTCATGAAGGGAGGAGTGTTGGAATATTCATGAGCAGGAAGAGTCATGTGGTAACTCAGTCAGCCAATGTTAAGAAAGTGCTACTGAGTCTGTGCAAAAAGAGTATTGAGTTAGGAGCTGGATTTCCAGTCTCAAGTTTTGTCTCTGGTCTGTCTCTGTAAGAAGTCTTCAATTAAGCTATGTTGCTGTAAAGAAGAATGGTATTGTAAATATTTTTATACAAATATAAAGTTATTTGAATCAGCTAAATGCAGTCAACTGTGAGAGCTTCTGATTTATTTTTCACCAATAGAGAAATTAAAATTCTCTAACACAAGCAAACCCCTCAGATGCTTTCCCCTAGGATGCTGAGGTGGTCAATTTTTATGACAGCCTACAATTACAGGTTAGTCCATAAGCCTGGCAAGGAAATGGGCCACGCTGATGCGCTCAGCAGGCTGCCCCTGCCTAAATCAGAGCCAGACTCTGCACCTGCTGCACGTATCCTGGCAATCCAGGATCTGCCAGAGTCTCCCCTTCACGCTGGGGATGTGGCTGCTGAAACAGCCACTAACAAAACACTCAGTCGTATTTTGACCTGGGTGCTGAGGGGGTGGCCTGAAGTCAGTCCTGGGACAGAATTTCACAGCTTCATCAGAAGATAGGATGAGCTATCAGCTTACAAGGGCTGCCTTCTATGGGGAAGTCGGGTTATAGTCCCACACAAATTAAGAGCAAGGATCTTAGAATCTCTGCATGAGGGACATCCTGGAATAGTCAGGATGAAGGCACTCATGAGAAGCTACCTGTGGTGGCCAGGGCTGGATAAGGATATAGAGGCTCAAGTACAAGGATGCCAGGTTTGCCAGCAGATCAGACCTGAAATGCCTCAAGCCCCAGTACATCACTGGGAGACCACGCAAACTCCCTGGTCTAGAATTCATATAGACTTTGGAGGACCTTTCCAAGGACAGATGTTCCTCATTGTAGTGGACAGTTACTCTAAATGGCTTGAGGTAGCACCTGTCCTACTATGACTACTGCCAGGACCATCCAGGAACTGCGCAGAATCTTTGCCACGCATGATGTGATTGTATCCGATAATGGGGCACAATTCATTGCTGCTGAGTTTCAGTCTTTCTTACGGACTAACATGATTACACATGCTACCTCTGCCCCTTTTCACCTGGCTTCTAATGGTCAAGCAGAACGTATGGTCAGGACGACCAAGGAAGCACTAAAAAGAATAACGATTGGTGATTGGCATCATCGGCAGGCAGACTTTTTGCTCTGCCAATACACAACTCTGTGCACTTTAACGGGCCTGAGATGGGGACGCCGGCTAATCATGAAGCTGGACCACCTCCATCCGGACCAGGCAGCTGCGGAAATAGCACAACCCAAGCCTGCCACAGAATTTGCAAATCGGTGACAAAGTTTGGGCGAGGAACTATGGTCATGGGGCACCATGGATGGTAGCTTGGTTTGTAAGGTGTCAGGGCCACAGTTGTACGAGGTAGCCCTGGAAGATGGTCATGTGGTTCGGTGCCACATCAACCAATTGCGACAGCAGCAGGCTAATCAAACCCTGACCACCGACAGTGAGGAGAGCTGGGGGGTGCCAGGTGACTGCAACACACCTGAGTCCCCTGATTCTTGTGAGATTCGCAGGGAGAGGCAAGGTGACTTATTTATGTCCGAGTCACTACAAACTTCAGAGACTATGTCAACAGAAAGGGATTTGTTGATGGACTTGTTTCCCAGACTGTCAGTGGGTGATGCGAGCACCAGTCTACCCAGCCAGAACATTCCGAGAGGTACTGGTCTACCCAGCCAGGAGATTCCGAGAGGCACCGGTCTACCCAGCCAGAACGTCCAGGAAGGCACCAGTCTACCCAAGGCAAGCGGCTCTAAGAACCCTGATATACCCGGCTCATCAAAGGGACTGGTAGACCGGGAGCCTCCAACAGCACTACAACGATTGGGGCAGGCGCAATATCCGCCTGCCTACTTACAAGACTATATACATTATTGTGATATGTGATTACCTAGGGGGAAGGGGTGTTGTGTATTGAACCATTTTATAATGGCAATTATAAAGCAGTTAAATGATTACGTTTAAACAAGTCTCTAACCGTTTGTGTATTGTTACAAGCCAGCACTTGAGGTGGCAAATAGTGCTTTAAATTCATTGGCTGCCACCTAGCGGCAGTCCAATATAAATAGAAGCCAAGCGGTTGTTAGAATCGCTTCTGTGTTGATTCAAATAAAGAGTTGTTAACCTTCCGACTACTCAATGCCTCACCGATCCCAGTATACAACAGAATGTATATTAAAAAAAACAGTAGCAGCTCGCAAATTGAAAAATCCTAATCAGAATACTACCTTGCTCATAGATTTCATACTTTATGGTCCTTGACACTTTAAGCTAAATCAGTGTTTCTCAACCTCAACAAATTTAAAATGTGTATATTCTGATTAACCAAATTCCTGAGCCAGCAATGGGGAATCCACTTGTTAAGGAGGAGAAACACTCAGAGGGAGGGAGGTCAAATTTTGCTAACCTGCTTTTTAAAACCTGCACCTATCTGAGCTAACTTGCAATGCAGGTGGGACACAAAGGAAGGAGATCCTTACAGATACTCTCAAGCTTCTCTCTTTCATAATGAAAACGACAGTGATTTTGTGACTATAGTTATGCAGCTGGGATTTAAAAGAGACAATTTCACAAACAGAGCTTATATACTCTATGTCCCCTCCCACCATAACTGGCCGTACCGGATATCTGGAAAGATCCCAGTTATAAATTAGACGTGAAGGTATCACAGACTCTTCATCTTGGTGGCAATTGTCACAGAAATAGAGGCCAGTGAATGAACACAGCTTAGATTTCACAAAGTAGAAGCCAATCTGCCTGGAGCAGCTTGGAAAGGAAAGACAAAATGTTATCTTAAAATGCCAAAATCTGACTCCTGGTTATTGGAGAAGCTTTTGCATTTAAACAGCCTATTCCCCAATTGCTGTCACCAAAGAAGTCAGTTTTCTGTTCCCACAATCTATTTGCTGATTAGGCCACTGCCTATAATAACAGGAAGATATTAGAGTTGAACCAAAGTTGACAAATCAGCTATTGCTCAGCCTTAGTCTCTAGATCTGTGTTTCTCAAGTATGGATGTGGCTGTGTGTGTAATATGTGTAAACACACACACACACACACACACACACACACACACACACGCCTCCTGCCTTTATTACACATCAATAGTGTTGTGTCCTGAGCTTGCAAAAGCAAGGAATTGGCTGCCTGGGACCAGACTGAGTGGCACCGGCCTTGTTTGCATGCACAAGGTGCGAAAACACTCTGTTACTTTGTTTGCCATTGTCCAGGTCTCTGGACACTTAAAAGAGGCCTGCGTGCCTTTGGGGTTGTTAGAGTGCTGTTGAAGAAGAAGAAATAGCTGTTTAACTTCGCCATGTGTATTCATCATTCGCATGCAAACATAGTACTTAACACTGGCGACGAGGATGGGATCCTTTGCAAACTGAAGAGAAAGTTTTAAGGACTTACCAGGAAGCCCTGAAAAGGGAAGACGGCATCTGAATCTGCATCCCAGCCTGCCAGTATAGCATCGCTGGAGGGTGAGCTCGGCTAAAAGACCCTTTCCCCAAACAGAAGTTTGCAGAGGAGCGAGTGGTAAAGGTAGTAAAAGTATGATGGCAAAGACTGGTTGTTTGTCTGATTTTGATGTCTCACGCCCAGAGAGATGGAATTCCTACTTTGCAAGGGTGGAGAAATACTTCAGAGTAAATCAAATTAGAGAAGATGGCTTGAAGGCTGCAATTCTTTTGTGTATCAGGAAGCTTTTGAAATCTCAGAGAATCTGGTGGCCCCTGCACCTCTGGAGTCAGTAACATATACTGACTTGAAGAAACTGTTGAAGGAACACTTCCAGCCAAAGTTATCTGTTATTGCTTGGAGGCACGCATTCGAGCAGAGGGACCAGAGGCCAGGTGAATCTGCTACGGATTTTATTTGGCATTAAGGCGAGCAGCCAGACCTTGTGAGTTCAAGGATCTGGAAGAGAGCCTGAGAGATCGCTTCGTATGCGGTTTAAGGAACAGAGACTTACAGCAGAAGATTTTTGCTAAAGAAGAAGTCTCTTTCCAAGATGCTCTACGAGAGGTTACAGCTGAGGAAGCAGCAGGCAGGGCTGTGAAGACCTTACGGCCCAGCAGGAGCCTTCCAGAGACAACTACCGTCCATCAAGAGGACGCTCGAGAAGGATCGGAAGTGGATCCTGAAGAAGAGGTGGATAGACTTCACCAGCCAGCTGAAAGGAGGCAGAAGGAACATCTGGACAAGGCCCCAGCATCTCTTCAATGCTTCAGATGCGAAGGACACCACAAGTGAGCTGACTGCAGGTTCCAATCTGCCATTTGCAGAGTGTGTGGCAGGCAAGGCCACATCGCATCCATCTGTTTGGGTCGCCAGAAGGTCCAACCTCATGAAGAATTGCGTCTGAAAGGTACCAGGGTCCCCAGCCAACATATGGTGGGTTTCTGTGAATCGCGCAGAAGTTATTTTGAGGATAGGGACACATAAGCCCCTTAAGAAGAAGCTTTCCCTTAATGTAAGGCTGCAAGGGGTTCCCTTATCAATGGAGTTGGACACTGGGGTCTGCTCTTTCCATTATTTCTATTAACACATTCAAAAAGATATGCAGCAGCAGTGGCCTTTGAGTTAAACTCAGGCCATCGAATCTAATACTTACAGATTTTCAGAATTCTACAGTGTGTGTTAAGGGGGAGGCCACCCTTAGAATACAGATAAGGATTTTGAAGGTCCCCTAGATGTGGTGGTTGTTGGAGGTGAACGTACGAGTCTTATTGGACTCGATTGGTTCTAGGCTCTGGGAATCCAGGTAACTGGGCTGCACCATTTGCAAACATTGAGCCTGGCAGAAGTCTGCAAGGAGTTTGCAGATGTGTTTAGTTCAGAGCTAGGATCCTACAAGGGGCCCCCCATTGTGCTACAGTTAGACCCAACTATCACACCCATCAGGGTCAAGCCTAGGAGGGTACCTTTTGCCTTCAAAGGTAAAATAGATGCTGAGCTGGACAAATTGCTCCAGCAAGGCATTTTAGAACCTGTGGATTCTACCTGTTGATGAGGCAGCTGCAGAGGCCCAGACTATTGTAACTCACAGAGGGGCATTCAAGGTCAAGAGACTGCAATTTGGGGTAAACATAGCCCCTGGCATATTCCAAAGTGTCATGGAGAGCACACTTCGAGGTATTCCTGGGGTCTGTCCCTATTTTGATGATGTCCTCATTGCTGGGGAGTCATCTCAAAATTTAGCAGAGAGATTAAGGGCTGTTTTGCTTCGTTTTTGAAAAGCAGGCCTTAAACTAAAGAAGGATAAATGTAAGATAGGAGTCACTTCTACTGACTTCTTAGGATTCAGGATAGATGCTCAAGGCATTCACCGTGCTGAAACTAAATTGCAAGCCATCCAGCAGGCCCCAAGTCCTAAATCTAAGAGGGAGCTGCAAGCTTTCTTGGGGCCATTAAATTTTTACCATGCTTTTCTCCCACATAAGGCTGCAGTGGCAGAGCCATTACACAGGCTCTTAGATAAGCAGGCTCCTTGGCAGTGGGCTAAAGTACATGAGAAGAGTTTCAATGATGTTAAGGCCTTGCTCACTTCTAATGCTGTTTTAGCTCATTTCAATGAGCAAATGCATCTCCTTATGGGGTGGAAGCTGTACTTAGCCATCTGAAGGCTGATGGGACACAGGTCCCTGTGGCCTATTATTCAATAACTCTGTCTTCTGCAGAGTGAAATTACGCTCAAATTGACAGAGAAGCCTTGGCCATAGTGGCTGGCATTAAGAAATTCCATGATTTCTTATATGGCTGCCATTTCACAGTCTATACTGACCATAAGCCTCTGCTGGGTTTGTTTACCACTAACAAACAGACCCCACATATTATTTCTCCTCGTATGCTGAGATGGTCCATTTTCCTGTCAGCATATGACTATACATTAGTCCACAAACCAGGAAAAGAAATGGGTCATGCAGATGGCCTGAGCAGACTACCCCTGAACCAATTACAGCCAGATCCTGCTCCAGCTATTACTATTCTGTCCATTCAGGAGTTGCCTGAGTCTCCCCTCAATGCTGCAGAAACTGCCACTGATCACACGCTTACACGCGTGCTGACATGGGTGTTGTCAGGATGGTCTGACAAGTGCCCAGATACTGAGTTCCAAAGCTTCTGGCACAAGAAGCATGAGTTTTCCACTTTCAAGGGTTGCCTGTTATGGGGTAGCAGGGTAGTGATTCTAGCCTCATTGAGGTCTAGAATCTTGATCTCTCTGCATGAGGGACATTCTGGAATTGTAAGGATGAAAGCGCTTGCGCACAGCCATCTTTGGTGGCCTGGACTCGATAAAGCCATCGAGGCCCAGGTGCATGGGTGCCAAGTGTTCCAACAGTCTCGGCCTGAAATGCCTCAGGCCCCAGTACATAGGTGGGAGGAAACTCAAACCCCATGGTCTAAGGTGCATATAGATTACGCTGAGCCCTTTCAGGGGCAATTCTTCTTGGTTGTTGTTGATAGCCATTCCAAGTGGCTAGAGGTTGTTCCTGTTTCCTCCACTACTGCTGCCAGGACCATCCAGGTGTTGAGAGGAATTTTTGCATCACACGGCCTCCCAGATGTTCTGGTTTCAGATAATGGCCCTCAATTTAATTCTTCTGAGTTCCAGGCTTTTCTTCAGGCCAGTCTGATCCGGCATGCAACATCGGCTCCCTTCCACCCATCCTCTAACAGCTTGGCAGAGAGAATGGTATGTACCACCAAAGATGCCCTTAAGAAACTGACTTACGGTAACTGGCATCACAGGTTAGCAGATTTCCTTCTTGCACACCGCACCACATAATGCACTGCCACAGGGAAGAGCCCTGCTGAACTCCGCTGGGGTCGCCGCCTCATCACTAAACTGGACAGGTTGCACCTGGACCGGGTGGCTTCACAGGTGTCACAACCATGGGCACCTAGGAGACTCCAAGTGGGCAATCCGGTCTGGGCACGGAACTATGGGCCTGGTCATCTCTGGGTCACAGCTGTGGTCTGCAAGGTCTCGGGGCCATTGTCATACGAAGTTGCCTTGGGAGACGACCGCGTTCTTCGCAGACACATAGACCAACTGTGTTGGAGACTGGACTCTCACCTTTCCGCTTCTGGCTCTGCTCTGGGGGGGAGGAGGACCATAACATGCATTCTGAGGCTTAGTTTCACAGGCCTAACAGGCCATCACCAGCCGCAACTGAGGCTATGGGGAATTCATCCCAAGGTTCCGCAAGTGCTCCTAACAGGAATTCACCAGATAGGGGGTCATCCCACACATCCATAATTACTCCAGACAGGGAGTCACACCGGAGGTATCCACAGAATTCCTATATGTCAGATAGTGCTCCAGACAGGGAGACTGACCGGGAGTATCCACACAAATCACAAGCAGCAAGAGAAAAAGAATTCCAGCAGGGGCGCTTGCCCAATTCCGCAATTGCTCCCAAAAGGAGTTCAATAGCAAAGGGGGTTGCCATGGAAGCGATTCCTGACTCTGGCACCTTGTACACGTGCTTGGGGGCCACAGAGTACTGGGGTACTTCCGCTATCCAGCCCTCTCCATCTGCTGGCCTTGGGGTCGAGGGACAGTGTTCCCAAGAAGGGTCCATTGTGGACCCGGGGACTTCCACCCCTCCAAGGTATGGTGGCTTGGATTTAGAGGGTCCAGCCAGCCAGCCGATGGGTGGGTCAACCGGGTATTTGGGGCAGCAAAGTCCTGGCCTGCCTAGCCTGGTAAGCGAACAGGTAGGCCAGGCGACCTCACCAGGGTCACCTGGAAATTTAGGGCAGCAACACCCTGGCCTGCCTCGCCTGGTAGGCAAGCAGGTGGGCCAGGCAATCTCTCCTGGCCTAAGAAGATCACAGCGGGCCAAGTGCTCACCCAAACATCTTAGAGAATTTGTGAAGTTGCTGTCAAGTCACAAGGGTTCTGTTCATGAGGCCCCTGAATAACGGGTAGATTATTTTGCATTATTTTTTTGATTTCGGATATATTTATTGCTTGAACAAAGTTGGAGGGGTTTTGCCTAAGGGCAGACTCAAGTATTCCACATTCCTTGCATTTGATTAATGAAACTATATAACCCTCTTCCAATGTAGGATGTACATGTGTGGCAGGTATGTTCCATCTAGGGGGGAGGGGTGTTGTGTCCTGAGCCTGCAAAAGCAGGCTCGGGACGTTGCATTGGTCCCGGGCATTCCAAAGCTGCCTGGGACCAGACTGAGTGGCGCCAGCCTTGCGTGCATGCGCAAGGCGCGAAAACGCTCTGTTACATTGTTTGCCATTGTCTGGGTCTCCGGACGCTTAAAAGAAGCCTGTGTGCCTTTGGGGTTGTTAGAGTGTTGTTGAAGAAGAAGAAAGAGCTGTTTAACTTCGCCATATGTATTCATCATTCGCACGCGAACAAAGTACTTAACAAATATATTTTTATCTATTGCTCTTTATTTTTAGCAGAAAGAAAGGCCAAGGCCATAACTATTTTAGAACAGAACTATTTGTTATTCTGATTTCAGTGGATAGAAATATAATAACTGTGGCTGGAAAGAAAGATAGATCTCTTCAGAAATCAGGAAATGTGGCCTGATCTTTGGCTTTATTATCAGATTTACTACGAAAGGTATAACCTTTAGCTTTCCTTTTGTTCAGAAAATTATCTTAGGAGTAAAATGGATTCTCGTATTTTCTGGCCAATAGAAATTCCTGCATTTCATTGTGAGAGGCTCACAGGCACTATCTTGTTTCTAGACTGAACTCTATACTGAAGGATTCTTGGATATTTCCCAGTTATTCAAATTGCAAAAATTAGATATTTTTTGAATAATTACAGATACAGGAATAGCCCAATGTAAGCAAGGAAATTCATTATTCATTCATTCAGAGAAAAGTGCAGTCAAGTCAACAAGTAGATTAGTCTATGGTCTATTTAGAGATGACAATGAAGATTATGAATTAGAGAACGATAGCAGCAGCTGGATTCACCAACTGCATTTGCTCATAAGATCTGCCTGTCACACATTGTCTGACCTTCCTACATCTTTCATCCTGTGTACTTGCAATCTCTGAACAGTTAATAGACCAGCTTTTCACTGAGCCAGAGATGAATTTATGCTAATTCATCACAAACAAAGTCTTGGAAGGAACCTTGGAGGTCTTCTAGTCCAACCCCCTGCTCTGGCAGGAAACCCTATGGGCTAATTGTCTATGAAGATTCTCAGTCATCCAGGTCATGGTGCTTTTTTTCCCCAAAAGGCAACTGGACTTTGTTTTTCCTTGAAAACATTTCATTCTCATCCAAGAAGCCTCTTCAGTTCTGACTGAATGGTGGAGGATGGAAGGATTTATATTCCTTGCAGTCGTCTGGTCATTAGCACTCTTTCTGAGAGTTGTTGAGGTTACTTAAACGTTTATTTGTGCCCTCAAGGTCACCTGAATAGTGCAATTGGGTATGGAACTTTCTTGGAACTGTTGAAAGGACTGTGTTGTTTCAACTCATAGAAATATCCAGAGCTGGTGCTTTAAAATTACAGTTCAAAGAACAGTCCCTTTCACATTGCTGGGCTCATCTACAATAGATTTTCTATAACTATCCAAGAGAACTATGAAAGTATGGATGCCTTTTGTAACAACATAGGTGTGCAAAAAAATCACTCTCTGCTTTCATTTATCTTAAGAATGAGCATAGGAACTGTTTGAAAACATAAAGTCAGAACTCAGAATACAAGTTTCACTTATTAAGCAGAATATGAGAGTGAAGTGCAACACCAGTATTCTTGTTAATTGTAATTATATGAACATAATATGTTCTCCATTTCCCAACAGCTTGCATTAAATGAAATACAACTTGTAAAATTACATTCATATCATTTTCAGCTTTTATTTTCATCTGGCTTGTATACGTATGTCATATTAACGGTTTTATTCTGACTCAAAAATAAAGGCGCCTTCTTTTAAATCCAGTCAGATGGACAACTCAAAAGAGACGATCTTATAATAAACAAAAATATATTTTAATGAGAAAGATTACTTACATTCACGCTGTGGTTGATACTCCTGGAAAATACATCTTTGTCCATCTCTTTAGACCATCCCTTTAGGTAAGAGTATGATGCTCTTTCATACCACCTTTATAACGACTCAGGCTTATTGTGTGACCTTCCATGGCCCATGCTTCTTACAGACAAAGAGATTCCCATGTGGCTTGTGTCCAGGAAGTCTCTCAATGACCTTTGATACTCCTCCCACTGACCCATCAACATACGTAGCATTCAACCCAATAACTGCCAGACACTCCAACACACTGATACCTGCTCTCTAGTTAGGACTACATAGAGCTATGTGGTCCATGGAGCTATACGTTCCGGAATACTCCCCGCTTGGAAATTTATATTTCCACTACTAAAATAGTAATAACATAGCATCAAGGCATGCAATACTCACTGTTAACTAACTTGTGACTAAATAGGTAAAAACTTGGTATTAAACATGCATAACTATTGGTAAATATAAGACATGCCCAATAATGCAAAAAAGGCAAGTATTACATCAAACAATGCATAAGACAATACATAGTTTGAGGTTTGATCTTCTGGTTCAGTCTTCATCAGCAACGGGAACAAATCGATGATCAGCCTGGTACAAGTGTCTTTGAGTCACGGCCTGACTCACATGGCTTCACGATCTGGACCTCAGCTGGGAAAACTAGTTCATCAAGTGGGTGGGCCCAGTACGCAAGTCCCATGGGCCAATAGTTCTAGCATGCAGTCTTGTCTCCCAGTGAGACAAGGTCTTCTTCTTCCAGTGAAGGAAACTGGAACCAAATCTGGAACAGAAAAAACTGGAACCCAAGCTTCTCTGGAACGAGGGGAACTGGATTCACAGGATACTCAGGAACCGAAGAACCTGTAAAGACATAAACAGCTGAATCTGGAAATACAGGAACAGCTGGAGCTGAAGAATCAGGATCAGGAACATCTGGAACTGAAGAATCAGGAACAACAGCTTGAGCAGAAGAGATTCAATTGTCTAAGTTGGTCTTCTTTAGCAACAGGACTCGGTCAGTGATTAGTATGGTGTATAGCTAGTTGCTTGTCGTGACTCCTTAGACAGCATCTTAGGTTCTAGGTGTAAGGCTGCTGGGTGCCTGTCGCTGTTGCAGTCCTTGGCCGTGTGATCCATAGAATCACAGCATTTGAAACATATCCTATTCTCTTTGAGTAGGGTCTTTCGGTCATCTAGGGATTTCTTCCTAAATTCTCTGCAATCATTTAGAGCAGTAGTTCTCAACCTGTGGGTCGGGACCCCATTTGGGGTCGAACGACCATTTCACGGGGGTCGCCAAACAAGGCTGTCTGCCATTTTTCCCCCTTTTCTTTGACCACGCCCCTGGCACCCAGTGATGTATAAGTGGTTGGGGGTCACCACAACATGGGGAACTGTATTATGGGGTCGCGGCATTAGAAAGGTTGAGAACCACTGATTTAGAGAGTGAGAAGACTTGTGCATTGGGCAAGTCAGGCCTTTTGTAGTTGGATGCAGATTTGAAGGAATGCTTCTCGGTGTTCATTCGTCTGGAGCATTCTTTGGGGGAGGCGTGATGTCTGCTTTATATACTGAAGGGGTGGTTCTGTCCGTAGCTTGGCCAGATCCCTTGGTTACATCAGGGCTGTGACTGTTTCGCCCAGTCGTTGGATAGTGTGCTTCTCTGATGGGAAGGTACCAGGGGTCATTGTGGAGTTTAACCTTCTTGCTGATAAATTTAGCGAGAACCGCAAAGGGGGGAATTTTGTTTTGATTGTCTTCCCCGTAAGTTTGAGAAAACTCAATCCATTGTTCACATATCAACTGTGGTAGGTTTTGGATGATAGAAGTTTGTATTCTAAGCAGGTCGAGGCAAGCTAATCCCGGCAAGGTAGGGTCCTGTTGTGCTGACCGTAATTGAGTAATGAGTGATGAGAAAGTCTTCAGCTGTTTGTGGTCATTGATTCTTATGTTGGGGAAATTAAGAACGCGGTCCAGAAGCGAAGACTCCGTCACTGAGGGATCACCGTAGTCCTCGTCAAGTGCGGCCCAAGCCTCTGCAAGGCCGATGTTGGGGTCGCCCAAATTGGATGCAAAGATGTCGTTCACAGTGTTTACAGATTCTGGGCCTAACCATGCTGTCAGCTGAACAAGTTCCTCATCTGGCCCAGTCTTTTCTTCGTTGATGGCGCGCTTGAAGATATGTTTCCACAACAAGTAGTCTCTTCCAGCTTTGTCGGAGAATTTCCGTAACCCTCTGGCTGCTAAGTCCAACCTTCTTCCAATATACATTGGGGGATACATCGATCCCGTGTGTGGGCTGTAGCTTGGTGGAGGTGGTGGATCCCTTCCGTGAGTGGGGGCGTGCACCATGGTTGGCTGGTAACTTCCTCCGGCGTATTGTTGGCTTGGTCTGAACTCCTCTGCTGTGGCGTTGAGCTGAGGGAGCCCAGGCTCCTGCTTGATTACGAGTTGGAGGGTCTGTGTTTCTGGTAGAGTGTAGCTAGCTCCCTGGTAGGCTGGCAGAGCTGATGCTCAAGGCTGTCCTCTGTAGTCAAAACTGGTGGCAGTTCCTTCGGACGCTGCCTCCTGTTGGCACAGCAGGGACTCTAGTGACTTTAGTGTGGCTCTAACTCTTTCAACCTCTTCCCTGAGCGATGGTTGGTTCTGCTGTAGGGCCATTGGCGCTACAGGTGGATCCATACGATTGCCATTAGTGGTATGGTTTGGTGGGTTCTGTGGGGTAATAATGGTGGAAAGAACTTGTGGCACTCCCTGCTGTGCAGTCGTTGCCATTGCTGGGGTAATAATGGTGGAAAGATCTTGTGGCACTCCCCGCTGTGCAGTCATTGCCATTGCTGGTAATCCCATCAGGTTCGATGTGGCAGCAACGGCGGGAGGATCTCGTGACCTAGGTGTCGTGACATCAACTCTGTGATTGACCGGCGAATCAGGTCGTTGAGATTCCTCTGTTTGTCTACTCAGTCTTGGGGGGCTTGTGGCTGGCTGTGGCACTCTCATCTGTGCATTCTGGAATGCACTTTGGTCGTCCACATAGGCCTGTACGCGGCTGTGAGAACTTTCCCTTCCTAGACTTTCCAACTTGGGCTTTGACATGGCATCTTCTAACTCTCTCTGCAGGATTGCTTCTATTGCGGCTGCTTCTTTTGCTTTCTGTTGTCGCTGGAAAATCTCAAAGTTGGCCTGAGCTTTGGCCAAGTCTTCTCTATGTAGCTTGTCGTCTACTGCTGCTTGTGCAGCAACGTTAGCCATTGTGGTATTGATCCGTGCTTCCGTGAGATGGGCGGCAATGATCTCTGCTCCTGAGGCTCGAGATACATGGCTCTGGTGAGAAGATGCCTTTGAATGGCAGGAGGGTCCTGTGATATGCGATTGTTGGGACACGCTGGAGTATGCCTTGGACATGTGGGGTCAATTGCTGTGGGTCAGCTACCAGGGTGCTCTGGCTTTGAGGTTCACCCTTTGTCCACTAGAGGGGTTCTCTGGGGCAGTTAAAGGCTTGCATGTAGTGCCTCCTTTAACCACTAGGGGGCATCTGAAGAAAGGCCAGCCAAATTCTTCCTATTATCACGTTACTACTAGTGGCCACTGAGAGAATGTAGAGGTACACACTCTCGTCTGGCTACCTTTGAGTGCAGGCTGTGACCCTGGGTCATCAGCTGTGATAATAAGCAAAGAGACTTGGCTTTGATTTCTTCTGTCTAAGTTCCCTCAAGCTGGAACAGCTTAGTGCTCAGCTTGAGTGAGTGAATGCTTCTGGTAAGTTCACTCTGTGCCCTCTAGGGAATATTGGTAGCTTGGGATAACTTTAAGTAACTTGCACTTTAACTAACAGATTTGCTCTGTTGTGTGCTGAATTAATTATGGCTTTTGTAACTCAGCTAAAAAAAAATTGCATGACCATCAGGGGGTGCTTCTGCGATGATTCCTCCTTATAACATTGGCTGAAATTCCGAGCATTCCTAGGGGCTATGTCACTATGGCAACGGATGAGTTTATTGAAAGGCAATCAGCCTTCCTTGCTTTTGTCTGAACTTTAGAGGCAGTCATTAAACAGTCCTTTGTTTCAGGCTGCATAATTCACTGGCAAAAAGAGGAGAGGAATAAAGCCCAAGCTCCTTTTGGTGTTAAAATTCAAACTTTTCATGCAAGGAACAAAAGTGTAGATTTTTTTTTCTTTCTCTTCGCTATAAACATTAACTTGTGAAAAGACCCAAAAGTAATTTTTACTTTGAAGCGTTGGCTAGCAAGCAAATTAGCATAACAATACCTCTGAATCACTCCTTGAAAGCTGTCTTTTACACAGACACGCTGGCTTTGCTTTGCAGGCTTTTAAAGGCATCAAGAGAATCTTTACTTTACTTCCTTGAAGGTTAATGTAGAGAAAAGGCTAACCGATTTGATTCTCTTTCTTCAAACTGTTGCAGCTTTGAGAGAAGAATTAATCTTTGCCAATTTACTATTTGCTTTCAAAAGATGGCAGAAATTATGAGTACACTTTCTTACTATTCTGACACAAAGTGTTCTCTTTTAAATCCAGTCAGATAGTTAACTCAAAAGAAACGATCTTATAATAAACAAAATATATTTTAATGAGAAAGATTACTTGCGTTCAATTTGTGATTGGTGCTGCTGGAAATACATCTTTGTTCATCTTTTAGATCATCCCTTTAGGTAAGAAAGTGTTGCTGCTCTTCATACCATCTTTATGCTTATAGTGTGACCTTCCATGGCCCATGCTTCTTACAGACAAAGAGATTCCCATGTGGCTTGTGTCCAGGAAGTCTCCCAATGACCTTTGGAACTCCTCCCACTGACCCATCCACATACTTAGCATTTAACCCAATAACTGCCAGACACTCCAACATAGAGTTATGGTCCTCTAAATGATTGCAGAGAATTTAGGAAGAAATCCCTAGATGATCAAAAGACCCTACTCAAAGAGAATAGGATATGTTTCAAATGCTGTGACTCTATGGTTCACACGGCCAAGGACTGCACAGCTAAGGTGAAATGCCACCTGTGCAACAGCGACAGGCACCCAGCAGCCTTACACCTAGAACCTAAGATGCTGTCTAAGGAGTCATGACAAGCAACTAGCTCTACACCAGACTAATCACTGAATGAGTCCTGTTGCTAAAGAAGACCAACTTAGACAATTGAACCTCTTCTACTCAAAATATAATCACTAAAAATATACCACTAAAAAAGAGAAATAAGAAATCTAAGAAGAAACCAGCATGGTTGCATAAAGATCTCACAGAAAAACTGAAAGACAAAAAGGATAAGTACAAAAATGGGGAAAGGGACATGTCACTAAGGCATAATATCAGCAGATAACTCAAATCTGCAAAGATGAAATCAGGAAAGCAAAGGCTCAGAATGAACAAAGACTTGCAACAAAAGTCAAAGAAAATAAAAAAGTTTCTTTAACATATTAATAATAATAATAGTAGTAGCAGTAATAATAATAATAATAATAATAATAATAATAATAATAATAATAATAATAATAAGTCCCCCAGTGAGGCACTACCTTGACGTGGTTGTGGGGCTTGTGTACTCTGAGGAAGATGAGAGCTATGCCAGAGGTTCAACCATACTGGACAGGTCTCATCAGAGGAGTCAGACAAAGAGTGTCTCTCCCATAAAAAATATGGTGAGACGTAAATTGCAGAATGCCATACCGGCTCAGACGTCGCCCGGGTTAACAAGGTCCGCGCTAGATATTGGAGTTCCTGGATATCTGGTGAAAAATGGGTTACAGGACTCAGGACTGTTGGCTGAGCAACCAGGGCCAGCAGCTGCAGAACTACTGGAAGAAAAGGTGTTTACCCGTCGCAGATACACAGTGATGGAAAACAAAGAAATAATGATCTGTTACTACAGATCAAGTCCAACAAGAAGAGGATATCTAAAACGAATGCACCAGTTCTGGAAAGAACAACATCCAGAATCAGAAATAACAGAACAGAGACTAGCAGATCAACGCCGATTTATAACACAAAATAAAATATTCACAGAAACAGAATTGGACGAACTGCAAAGGTTTACCCAGGGCAAAGAAATCAAAGCCTTACCAGAAGTAATTCAGAATGTAGAGGCAAACCACGGGGAGTTGGCAGTGAAGGAATCTAGCAGAGATATACAACTATTCTCATTTGGAAACCAGGCATCTCTACCTCAGGAAGAACAAAACCCTCTAACTAAAAAAATAAAAGAATTGAAACAAAGAATAACTGAGCATCTAGAACAGCACAAAAACAACAGAATAAGGCTACCTGCATTGAAGCTTGTTGCAAAGAAACAGCTAGCACAAGCATTAAAAGATGCAAATATTGCAATATCAAGTATAAGCACCAATTCACTGCAAGAAACAAACCAACTAATGTACAGCACAGCTGCAGTTATAACAGAATACCTGGGATGCAAAATCAACAAAGAAGAAAAACAAACAACCACAAAAATGGAAGGTTAGACTAGAAAATAAGATCAGCAAGTTAAGATCACATGCAAGCAAGCTAGAACAGATGAAAGAAAAGAAGCTGAAGAACAAGAAGACCAAAGAATACCTAATCAAGAAATACCACTTAGAAACAAGGAAGATCAAGGAAGCACTGGAAATAATAAAGCAACAAATAACAGCTATAGCCAGGAAAATCAGTAGATATGAAGCTCGAATTGCAAACTATAGGCAGAACCTCCAATTTCAATCCAATCAGAAACGTTTCTACCAATCCATCAATGGAGAAACTGCAAGGAATCAGTCAGTACCTGACAAGGAAGAAACAGTGCAGTTCTGGAAGCAGATATGGGATAACCCAAAGAAATACAACAAGGATGCAGCTTGGTTAAAAGAGGTGGATGCAAATAAAACAGAAGTTGAAATGAAAGAACTAGTAATAACAACAAAAATGGTAGAAAAAAGAGCAAAGAAAATCAAAAATTGGTCAGCACCAGGTAAAGATGAACTGCATGGGTTTTGGTTGAAACATCTAACTGTTATACACCCACTCATTGCCAAGCAGTTCAACAATATACTACAAGGAGGAGAAATTGAAAAGTGGCTAACAACTGGGAAAACCTACCTAATAATGAAAAATCCAGCAAAAGGGGCAACACCAGGTAACTACAGGCCAATTACCTGCTTACCAACAACTTTCAAATTACTAACTGGTGTGGTAGCTGATGCAGTACAACAGCATCTAGTTGAAAACAATCTCTTTCCACCTGAGCAGAAAGGAAACCGCCCCAATAGCAGAGGAACAAAAGATCAACTCCTAATAGACAAAATGATCTTGGAAAACTGCAAGAGAAGGAAGACCAACCTGAATGTGGCATGGATTGACTACAAAAAGGCATTTGACTCTCTGCCACATGATTGGATAATAAAGTGCCTAGAAATAACAGGAGTCAGTAGAAACATCAGAAAATTTGTGCAAAGATCGATGGCACAATGGAAGACACAGTTGCAGATCAATGGTGAGAAGCTGGGAGAGGTTAATATCAAGAGAGGAATATTTCAAGGAGATTCATTATCACCATTACTATTTGTTATTGCACTGTTTCCTCTGTCAACAATACTGAATAACTCAGGACATGGCTATCAAACATCAAAAACATCTGCCAGACTATCCCACCTCCTTTACATGGATGATCTGAAGCTGTATGGAAAAACATCATCTGAAATAGAATCGCTGCTCAACACTGTCCGTATATATAGCCAAGATATTGTAATGGAGTTTGGCTTGGACAAATGTGCCACACTTACTATCAAACAAGGAAAAATAGTGAAAACTGAAGGAATCAAGATGCCCCACGAAAATAACATTAAGAGTCTGGATGAGGAAGAGTACTACAAATACTTGGGTATCCTTCAAGCTGACAACATCAAGCACACTGAAGTCAAGAAAAAGATTAGAGGTGAATACATCAAGAGAGTGAAGAAGATCTTAAAGTCCAAACTCAATGGAGGAAATACCATAAAGGCAATCAACACCTGGGCAATCCCAGTCATTAGGTACACAGCTGGAATAGTGGACTGGACTCAAGCAGAACTAAAAGCAATGGATAGGAAGACCAGAAAAATAATGACAATGAATCATGCCCTTCATCCACGCAGTGACATTGACAGACTTTATCTACCAAGGCAAATAGGTGGGCGTGGAATGCTACAAGTACATCAGATGGTTGAAGAAGAAAAAATGGCTTTGGAAGAATATCTGAAGAACAATGATGAAGATGCACTGAAATTAGTATATCAGGAAGGCTTACTGACTACTGGAGAGACCAAACTGGCCTACAAGAAAGACCAAATGAAGAACAGAATAGAGGCATGGGAAGACAAAGCACTACATGGTCAATACATTAAAAAAATAGCTGGGAAAGCAGATAATAACCTGGCAATGGCTAAGAGCAGGAAAATTGAAGAAAGAGACCGAGGGACTAATTCTGGCTGCACAAGACCAAGCCTTAAGGACAAATGCATATAAAGTCAAAATTGAGAAGACAGCAACAGACAGTAAGTGCTGCCTATGCAAAGAAGCTGAAGAAACAGTGGACTACTTGGTTAGCTGTTGCAAGAAGATTGCACAGACTGATTACAAGCAGCGGCATGACAAAGTAGCAACAATGGTGCATTGGAAGATCTGCAAAAAATATCATTTGCCTGTAAGCAAAAACTGGTGGGATCATAAAAGAGAGAAAGTCATAGAAAATGATAAAATTAAACTGCTCTGGGACTTCAGAATTCAAACAGACAAGCACCTGCAACATAACACCCCAGACTTAACAATTGTCGATAAGAAAGACAAAAAAGTCTGGATAGTGGATGTGGCAGTGCCTGGAGATAGCAGAATAGAAGAGAAAGAACTGGAGAAGATAACAAAATACAAAGACCTACAAATAGAAATAGAAAGACTGTGGCAAAAGCAAGCAAGGGTAGTACCAATAGTATAGGCTCCTTGGGTGCAATCCCAAAACAACTGGAGCACCACTTGAACACCATTGGCATTGACAAATTCGCTATTAGTCAATTGCAAAAGGCGGCCTTATTAGGAACTGCTTCCATCCTGCGACGATATCTATAATACCATCAAACATCCACATCTGCCTATCCCAGGTCCTGGGTAAGGACTCGATAGGTAGACAAAATGCCAAATCCAGTCTGAACATCTGGCTGACTGTGCAATGATCCATAATAATAGTAATAATAATAATAAAGGGCAAGGAAACAGTCAGTCCACTAAAGAGAGAAGATGGCAAGGAAGTAAGAGACAGTAGAGAGAAAGCAGAGCTGCTTAACTCATTCTTTGCATCAGTTTTCACTCAAAAAGAAACTATAGCCCAACATACCAGAAACATAACTGTAAAAGACAGGCTAGACATAAAAATTAAAATAAACAAGAAAATGGTAAGAGAACACCTGTCTGACTTTAATGAATATAAATCACCAAGACCCGACAAATTATATTCCAGAGTTCTGAAGGAGCTGGCAGATGTTAGAACCATTCTATCAAATCTTTAAAAAATGTTGGAGCACTGGGGAACTACCATATGATTGGGAAAGAGCTAATGTGGTTCTCATCTTCAGAAAAGGAAGAAAAAAAATAGACTCAGGAAATTACAGGCCAATCAGTCTAATATCAATACCTGGGAAGATACTGGAAAAAATAAAAAAAAATAGACCTGTGAAGATCTAGAAATAAATAAATTTATAACTAGTAGCCAGCATGGTTTTGTTAAAAACAGATCATGCCAAACCAATTTCATTCTTTGACAAAGTGACTAAATTAGTAGACAATGAAATGCGGTGGACATCGACTATTTCAACCTCAGGTAGGTATTTGACAAAGTAGACCATAACCAACTTTTTAGTAAGCTAAAAAAATGTGGGATAGACAAGACAAGACAAGAAACAATGGATGGAAACGAATCAAGGAGAGAAACAACCTGGAATTAAGCAGAAACTTCCTAACAGTCAGGGCAATTAACCAGTGGAACAGCTTGCCTTCAGATGTTGTGATTACTTCATCACTGGGTTTTTTAAAGAAGAGACTGGACAGTCACTTGCCTGAAATGGTATAGAATCTCCTATTTGAGCAGAATGGTAAACTAGATAGAAGACCTCCAAGGTCCCTTTCAGACCTATTCTGATTCTGATACTGACATGCCAAAGCTGAGAAAATTCAACTGCTTTTTTTAAAAAAATATTTTATTGATTTTCCAATTTTACATTAAGTATTTAAAAAACAACATGGTGACTGGGTTAATCAATAGTTTGATAACGGGACTTCTGGTGGATCAGCGCTGGTGATGGCGGCTACTTTGTAGCCGTCCTCCTGAGAAAGTGTTAGAATCGCTAAGAACAGCAGGCATCAGCTGTTCTACGGTTCAAACCTCCTTCCCGGGCAAAGGGGGGGAGGGGAGTGTCATCTGAATAGTGGTAGAGCCTCTGAAATCCCCCAAAGAAATTTTTTTGGGGGGGGGGGTGAAAAGAGTGCTCCCACGGAGTTCAGATTGTCTCCGCTTCTCAGCTGTGTTTGTCTCTAGGGACAAAGCAAGACGCCGCTCCCACCTCTGCAAATAAAGTGATCTGGTGAGTTATTTTAAAAGAGGACAGAGCTGAATAGAGGATTTTATTTTTCCTTGATTTTATTTGGACTTTTAGTTTAAAGGTTTATTTTTATTCCCTTTTTTTTCTTTTGTTCTTTTTGCTGAAAGGGAAAGTAAAATGGCGACCGGCAGGCTTTTTTTTTAAAGTGATTGGAATGGAACGGAACGAATTGGATTACTTATAATGATTTTTTGAAGGTGGACTTGGGTTTTAGGAGGATTATTTTCCCTCTCTGCTTAACCTTTTTTTTTAAGGGATTTTTTTTGTATCTTTTGTATTTTTTTTTAAGAAGGAGGAAAGAAGGAATAAATTTTTGAAGATGGCTTCAAAGTATCAAGCAACTTCTACAGTACCTAAGGTGGCTTCTTCTCCTGCGATATTACCAGCACAACAACCTAAACCCACACCACCATCGTCTCCTCCTCTGCAACCAATAACGGTAAAAGATATGCAAGATATAATGGGAAATGCTATATCTCAAATTAGAGGTAAAATGAAAGAGCTTTTAGTGGAGAACAATAGCATTTTGAGGCAAGATATAGTTTTGGCTTTAAAAGGACTTGCCTCTGTGGTTGAAAAATTGGATTCTCGAGTTGAAGAAGTTGCAGACAAGGTGGAGGTTTTGGAGGAAAAGTTTGAAGGAATGGAAAAAAAGGTGGAAATTTCACAAGATGAAATTGTTATGTCTCAATATAGAGAGATGGAATTTGCTCCAAGAATTAGGGGCCTGAGAGAGGATATGCAACAAGACCTGAGAGAGATGGTGGTAAATGATTTTGCTGTGATTTTGGACAGGGAAAAAGATGAAATATCTAGAGAAATTGAAAAAATATTTATAGTTAACTCTTGGGTTGCAAAGCAAAGAAATCTGCCAAGAGATGTGGTAATCTATTTTGGGAAAAGATCTCTACGCAATGAAATCATACAAGCCTTTTATAATAAGAGGTTCCAGATTGCTGCACAAGATGTTATAATTTTAAAGGAGATCCCATCTAAAATTTTAAGAAGAAGAAAAGAGTTTGCTTTCTTAGCAGATGAATTTAAAAAAAGACAAATGCCATTCAGATGGGATATCCCGACTGGAATAGTGGTGAGCCATGCGGGGATACGTTATAGACTGAATACTATTTTTAAAGCAAAGGAGTTCTATACTTCGGTCCTGGGAGCACGCTCATCACCACCTATAATGTTTAAAGTCTTGGATGGGAAGGAGATTGAGAAGCAGTCTGAAGAAGTTGTACTGATGAAAGCTGGAAAATCACAGGCTGAGTGGTTTCAACAAGCTGAGATGAAAGAGCAAACAATGACTCGGGCAGCGTATAGACGTAAGGAAAAGGAACAACAGAAGAAAGATGTCAAAGAAGTTTCACAAGAATTTGTTTCTGAGCCTGTGGGAGGAGCAAGACCTAAGAGATCTTCGGTACAATCCTCAATGGCAGATCTCCAAGCAGTCTTCTCTAGGCTTTTGGATGAGGGAGATGGTAAAGCTCCTGACATGGAATGCTAATGGCCTTAATTCCCCTCAAAAGAGAAAGAAAATATTTCACTATTTGAAGCAACATAATAATGACATTATTTGTCTGCAGGAAATGCATATTATTTCTAAGGATCAAAAATATTTAGTTAATGCTCGATTGGGATCTCATTTTGTATCTTCTGCTCTTGGGAAGAAAGGGGGTGTAGTCGTTTATGTTAAGCAAAATTTATCAGCTCGTTTAGTAGATTCTGACCCTCAAGGGAGATATGTTATGATTGAAGTGGGACTGTATGGTAAGAAAATCCTTATAGTAGGTTTGTATGCACCAAATCAACAACAGGAACAATTTTATAGGTTGTTACATCAAAAATTGATTTTATTGGATTATAGATCTGTTATATTAATGGGAGATTGGAATGGAGTTTTAGATTCATGTAGAGATAAAAAAGGACTTTCTACTTCCTTTAAACAGGCTAAATTACCTAAGGCCTTTTTTGATTTGAAAGAGGATTGGGAGTTGCGAGATTATTGGCGAGAACATAATTTGGAAGAGAGAGACTTCACTTTTTTTCCGGATAGACATCAATCCTTTTCAAGAATTGACTTTTTTTTTTTTATTACAATGGATTTATATTTTAGGGTAAAGAATGTAAAGATATTTCCAAGGACACTGACAGATCACAGTCCAGTATGGATGGAACTGGTTACTGAAAAAGAGGAGAGAAGATCTTGGAGGTTGAATGAAAATTTGTTTAGGCAAGAAATGAATGTTCAGAAACTTAAAGAGCATTTAAAGGAATATTTTGTTTTAAATATGCATAAGGGCACTTCAATGTCAATGGTATGGGATGCAGGTAAAGCTTATATGCGTGGGGTATTGATGCAAATGAATAAGATTCATAGACAGAAACAGGTGCAGAAACGTAATGAGTTGGAAGAAGAGATTAAATTAAAAGAAAAAGTCTTAATTTCGAACCCCACAGATGAGAAGATTAAGGAATCTATAAAACTTCTTAAATCGCAATTTAATATGTTAATGGCAAATCAGACTGCAACTAACCTATTGTATATGAAACAGAACACATTTTGTAATGCTAATAAGCCAGGGAGATGGTTGGCTTATCAATTGCGAAAGAAACAGAAGTTGAGAATTATAGATAAAATAAATTATAAAGGTAAATTGGTATTTCAGAAGGAATTGATTAAGAAATCTTTTTTAGATTATTATAAAAAATTATATATGGGTAGGAAAGTACAGGCTTTAGATATAGATAAATATTTACAAGATGCTCATTTTCCTAAATTAACAGAAGATCAGAAACAAGAAATTAATGGATTGATTACTATAGAGGAAATTGTGAAAGCAATTAAAGAATTAAAATTAGGTAAAGCACCTGGTACTGATGGACTGACATCAATTTATTATAAGACTTTGATAGATGAGTTGATAGAACCTCTAAGGGAACTTTTTAATAATATATTACAGGGTTTAGAGACCCCTTGTCTTGGGGCAGAGCTTTTATATCTTTGATCCCAAAAGAAGACCAAGATCTTACGTTACCAAAGAATTATAGACCTATATCTCTTTTGAATGTAGATTATAAAAATTTTTCAAAAATTTTAGCTAATAGACTTATGATTGTTTTGAATCAATTAATACACATGGACCAAACTGGTTTTATAACTGGAAGGTATATGAAAAATAATGTTAGACAAATTATTAATTTAATAGAATATCTGGATAAGAATAATCAAATTTCTGCAGGACTGATATTTTTAAATGCTGAAAAAGCTTTTGATCAATTAAATTGGCAATTTATGTTAAGATTGGTCGAGGAGATGAATTTTGGAGATAAAATTTTACAAGCCCTTCGAGCCATTTATCAAAAACAAACGGCACAACTTATAGTTAATGGAGGTTTATCAGAGGTATTTCCAATTGAAAAGGGTACTAGACAGGGTTGTCCATTGTCCCCATTGCTGTTTGTTTTAACCTTGGAAATTTTATTGATCAAAATTAGGGAATCATCGAAGATAAAAGGAATAGAAATTAATAAAAAAGAATATAAATTAAGGGCTTTTGCAGATGATCTAGTTGTTACATTATCTCAACCAATTTATTCTGTAATGGAGTTGTTACAATTGATAAATCAATACGGACAAGTTTCAGGTTTTAAAATTAATAATAATAAGACTAAAATATTGCCTAAGAATATGACCAACTTGGATAAGGAGACCTTGGTTAGATTAACAGGTTTTGAGGTTGTTAATAAGGTAAAATATTTGGGGGTTATTTTATCAGCTTCTAATGTAAAACTGTATACAAATAATTATGAAATGTTGTGGGTTAAAATACAAAAGGATTTGGATAATTGGAGAAAGCTGCAATTGTCCCTCTTGGGGAGAATAGCAGCGATTAAAATGAATGTTTTGCCAAAATTTCTTTTCTTATTTCAAATGATACCTATTTTAAAGAAAGAAGCAAATTTAGATGAATGGCAGAAAGGCATCAATAAATTTATCTGGGCAGGGAAAAAACCAAGAGTAAAACTTAAAATTATACAAGATATACGAGAGAGAGGTGGACTCAAGGTACTGAATTTGAAATTGTATTATGACGCTGTGGTTTTGACATTAATTAGTGATTGGGTTAACTTAACAAATGTAGATATACTCCTTCTGGAGGGATGGGATTTATTGTTTGGATGGCATGCCTATTTAATTTATAATAAAAAGGTCGATAGGGTTTTTAAATCTCATATTTTAAAAATTTCTTTACTTCCGGTTTGGAAGAAATATTATAGAAGTGACTCAAGAATTCCATTATGGGCTATTCCATGGCATGCAACAGAAGGAATAAGGAGAGGAGTTAAGATGGATACTATTTCTTATACACAATTATTTAAGTGGGATGGTAAAAATTGGCAATTAAAATCTACGGATGAATTAGTACAAGAAAATATTATCTATTCTTGGTTTCAGTATAGACAACTATCAGAAAGGTGGAAGATAGATTATAATGTGGGCTTGTTTAGAGAGGATGAGAATTTGTTAAAACAAATCAGAGATCAAAGTCGAACTCACATTAAAAGAATTTATGGTGTCTTAGTGGAATTGGATTCAGAAGCTGAGTTAGTTAAAGACTGTATGATTAAGTGGGCACAAAATTTTGATGAACCGATTTTATTAGACACATGGGAGATTATTTGGGTGAGGAATGTCAAATTTA
Source organism: Crotalus tigris (assembly GCF_016545835.1). Classification (NCBI taxonomy): domain Eukaryota; kingdom Metazoa; phylum Chordata; class Lepidosauria; order Squamata; family Viperidae; genus Crotalus; species Crotalus tigris. The sequence continues at coordinate 98,608 of NW_024100052.1, forward strand.
CACGAGCCCAAAATCTACGGGAAATTTTTTATAAAATGTTTTATAGATAGCACCTTGATCCACAAAAAATGTCTCGTATGTATTCAAACCTGCAGCCTAAATGTTGGAGATGTGGTTGCTTGGATGCCACTTATTATCATATTTGGTGGTCATGTAAAAGTATAAAAGCTTTTTGGATTAAGATATGGTGGAATATTCAAAGAATTTTTAAAAGGATAAAATTTACTCCACAACAGTTTTTGTTGGGTATTGTTTCGGATTGTGATGATAAAGAGACTATTTTATTGTTAAATTTAACTACTGCGGCTAGGCTGTTAATAGGGCAATACTGGAAGAAGGAATTTTTGCCTACTTTGCAAGAATGGTTTTTTAAAGTATCTTATCTGGCGGAAATGGCAAAAATTTCGGCTTTCTTGAAAGACCAATTGCAAGAGAAGTATCTCTTGGTGTGGAAAAGATGGATAAATTTTATACAATATAAGTATGATATAAGAAAATACCATCTAGCTTTTGAATAATTTATATTTAAAGTTTAAGATATTTATGTAGAAGTATAATTATTATTATTCTTTATTTTTTTATTTTCTTATTTTTTTATTTTATTTATTTATCCTTCTTTTTGTTTTTTACATATAATGGAGTTAAAGTATGTCATAATTTGTTTATTGAGTGTAATGATATTAGTTTAAGGTTTATTTGGGTTTAAAAATTTTTTTTCTTTTAAGTTCTAGTTAAGCTTGTATTCAGCTCTGGGAAGAATGGGGGAGGGTTTTGGGGAGGGTTGGGAGGGATTGGGGAAAGGGTTTTTATTGTAAAATTTTAAAAATTTTTAATAAAAAAAATAGTTTGATAACAAAATCTTTAATATAAATCTCAAGTTGCAACATCAAATATTTATTCTCTTTTTCCCTTAACATTTACTATCTCATATTCAAGCTAGTACAATTCTTATTATATCAACTCAATAAAAACATCATTATTACATTTATCAATAAATTTTTAGCTTATACGTATCTTAATTACATTCAATCTTCATAGTCAATCAATATCCTGTTATTAATTTTTACCCAATTTTTAGTTTCGCATCGATATTCCAATTTAAACTTTGATATTTATATTTTTCAAGCCAAAATTTCCCTTATCTCAATTCATAACAAAATCTAACATTCAAAATACACATTTTATCTATTTTAATATGATCTTGTTCTATTTCCTAAAAGTTATCTATTTCCCACCAAATTAAATCATCTACTTAATAATAAATCAAAACCATTTAATAAATGGTTTAATAAATCAAAACCATTTAATAAATCAAAACCATTATATATATATTACCTGGGTTAATCAATAAATCAAACATATTCATAATAATTAATTTTCTTTTTCTTTTTAAGTCTAATTTTTAAATATTAAACAGATAGAGTCCTTATTTTCAACTAATTTCCAAGTAGTTTAAATCTAATGACCAGAATTCCCCTTATCTCAATTTCTCCCTTTAACCCTCTAATTAATAATGTAAAATCCCCTCTAATAAGTCAAAACCCCAATTTTCTTCAACCTTATTCTGGCTTTCTTCCTTTGCCAATTAGGCTTCCATATCAGTGCTTTTAAGTCATCAGATAGTTCTCCCTCTATTATTATATATGTTATTTGAAATAAAGGAGACCATTTAATTGCCCTTTTTGGGAAGGACTAGCTCATTTGTAATCGTTAGGTTGTATCTCTGTTATTCCAATTCCCCATGCTTGGCCTGATATGTTTGTCTTCCATTCAATCTGTTCTTCTTTTTCAATTTTCTTTTGGTTTATATAGAAAGTCATTTCCATTTTCAGTGTTGTCACTTCCTTTTCTGGATTTTCCACCAGCTACACTTGTTGATCAATTGAGTCCTTTGTCTTAATACTTGATTGTCTCACTTCTTCTGTTACCTTCTGCATTGTAGGTTCTTTAGTTGTAGTCAAAGTTTGGGTTTGTGTATCTAAGCTGGCATCTTGATCTTTTATGTTAAGTCTTATTTTATCACAAGCTAAAATAATGGTTTCATGTATTGCTTTCAACATGGAAATAATTTTTTCCTGGTCTTCATCCATCTCTTTTATGTGTTTAGAAATAGTCTTTCTAGTAAAAGTTGTTTATCAAGCAAGATTTTATAATCCAAAATATTTCAACGTCTCATATAGTAACCAATATTCCTCCAATAAAAACATAGGAAGGCAGTTTCCCACATATAACTCTGAGAGTCAGTAAAGGTTTACCTTCACAGTTCAAGTAGGCCAGTTATGCCGCCCAGCTGTTCTCTTTCAGCTAAGTCTCTTACAGATAGTGCCAAGGTCAGAAGAATCTTATCTAAGTTCTGGGCTTCAAGCCAAGTCTCTTTCAGGAAATAACAAGTTGTAGTACCAAACCTTGCCACAAAATCTCACTGATACCATTTAGGGTTTTTTAAGTCCAAAATTTTTATAATCCTTTTTCTAATTTTATTTCTTATTTGTAGATAAAAACAAGAGTCTTCAATAAAAATAGGAAAATTTTTAGACCCCAAGTTTCAGGAACATGTAAATCCAATTGGATTAAAGTTGTTCTTTTAATGCTTTAATTCCCCTGGGTAGTCAGACACTGCTATTCTTAGACATTGGGATAGAAATTCCCTTCCCTCTCTCCTCACAGGGGGAAAGATACTTCAAGCAGCTTTTACAGAAAGAGAAAGTACTTAGGGTAAAGAGAAGATCGGATATCACCCAGTTTCATCCGCGTTGCTTTCAAAGGGCTTGGTAGTAAGTTTGACTTCTGTAGCCTAGTGACGGGCCATATTGCTATGGCTGGTCTTTCCTCCACCAGTTTGGAGGGCTACCCCGGATCAAGGAGAAGGGCTGCCACCCTCCCACAATCAAGTGGGGGTCCCCTCCTTGCTTGTTGCTCCTAAGGGCGACTTTTGGCCCTTTCAAGGGTCCCCCAGCAGAGTGAAAACAGAAGACGGAGCTCGCCTTCCAAATGTCCATGGCAGCCACAGCAGCAAACCGAAAGTCCAGAAAATTCAACTGCTTCATGGTGGTGCTCTGCAAGCACTTTGCCAACCAAAAAGCAAGAGACTGTTTCAAAAGCAGCAGCCAGGGTCGGAGGAGTGTAGTCAAGTACACCTAGGATTCCATGATATGGCCTGCCTGTTGAGTGATTGGCCACAAGATATCCTGATTGACTGCTTAAAGATGAGCTAATGTATGAGGTCTTCATCACCCACATCTCCAGGGGTGCCCCTCCTACTATCCATGGCTGGTAGATTCTGGCTGAGGAAGCAGAGATTGACCTCGCCCTAAAACAAGGAGTGTCCAGGGAGAAGTTGGTGAAAATCCTTCCTGGAGAAGAAGAAAACCCTAAAAGTGAAGACGAGTTTCCAGCGCCCTCAGCAATGCTCACCAGCCTGCTTCAAGTGTGGAAAGGAGAGGCACAGGGCTTCTGAGTGTAGGTCCAATTGACTGGCCCAGAAGACAACCCCAGGGCCCACTAAAAAGTCTGCCAAGCTGCCATCACAAATCAATGAGACTGGCCTGGAAGGAGTGGTGGTTGAGTTCACCCCATCCTCCAAGGATGGCAACCAGCCCAGTGAGGAGCCCATGGGAGATCGATACTGACTCTGATGATGACCCCTTGGTAAGTGGTCCAACTACCTTAGTGACTGTCCCTATTGAACTCATAGTCCAGTCCTCAGGGCATAAAGCCAGCCTGACAACCCTTCTAGACTTGGAGTGCACCAAGTGCTTGGTCAACCCTGCCCTGGTGGGGAAATTGGGGCAAGACTGCTCAAAGTGCTGGTGGCGTTCTGCCAATTAGATGGCTCCATGGTGGGTGGGATTCATGTGACATTCATCACTGGGCTGATTGAAATGAGAATGGGGGTACACACAGAGTTTTATTGTGGTCCTGGGCATGGAAAGACATTTGGTTCTGGGACTAACCTGGTTACAAAAGTGGAACCCTTACGTGAACTGGAGGAGGGGGGATACTAAAAATCTGGAGGACTGAGGCTAAATTGAAGCCGGGGAGGAACTTAGCAATCCTGAATCCAAGGCAAGAGATGGGGGCTACCATGCAAAAGTGGAAGAAAACTGATCCCCAAATCCCCACAGAATACCAGGACTTACAGGAAGTTTTAGTGAGAAGGGCTCAGATGAACTCCCACCCCACCAACCAAGAGACTGTTGCATAGAGATCCTCCTGGGAGCTAAGCTACCCAAGCCCAAACTGTACTTGATGACTCTGGCGGAGGAGGGGGATCTGCATCTTTTTATAGATAAAAACCTAAAACAGAGGTTCATCCAACCACCTTGACCCATGGTGTCCACCCCAGTGCTATTCCGGGAGAAAGAGAATGATTCCCTCCACTTGTATGGACTATAGAGGGTTAAATGCTATGTGTGTGGAAAACATCCACCCACTACCACTGAAGACGGCTATGTTAGCCCATTTAGCCAAAGGGAAGATTTTTACTAAGGTAGACTTGTGAGGGGCATATTATCGAGTAAGGATTAAGGAAAGAGACAAGTGGAAAACTGCTTTTCTTTTTTTTCTTTTTTTTTATTAAAGAGTTTTATAAATTTTACAGAAAATAAAAGACAATACAAAAACAAAAAACAACATATACAAATAAAAAACAAACATTACCCAACAAAACCCCCCTTCCCCCACCCCTACCCAAACCCCCCCTTCGCCCCCCCAGGGCTCCCAGAGCAGAATATAGGCTTAATTAAAAAAAAGTTAAAAAAATTTATATTTATAAAAAAAAGAATATAAAATAGAAAAAATATATATATATAAAGTTAAAAATTATGAAAAAACTATATAGTATTTTTTATATCAAATTTAAATTGTATGAATTTTATCCATTTATCCCAAACAGCAAGAAATTTCTCTTGCGTTTGTCCCTTTAAGAAAGCCGAAATCTTTGCCATTTCCGCCAAATGAGACACTTTAAGAAACCATTCCTGCAATGTAGGCAAAGATTCCTTCTTCCAATATTGTCCTACTAACAGCCTCGCAGCTGTAATCAAATTTAACATCAATATAACCTCCTTTGTATCACAATCAATAACTATACCTAACAAAAATAATTGTGGAGTAAATTTTACCCTCCTTTTAAAAATTCTCTGGATATTCCACCATATCTTAATCCAGAATGCTTTTATCTCTCTGCACGACCACCAAATATGATAATAAGTAGCGTCCATACAACCACATCTCCAACATTTAGGTTGTAAGTCAGGGTACATAAAAGACATTTTTTGTGGATCAAGGTGCCATCTATAAAACATTTTATAAAAATTCTCCCTTAAGTTCTGTGCTTGTGTAAATTTGACATTTCTCACCCAAATAGTTTCCCAGGTGTCCAATGGAACTGGCTCGCCAAAATTCTGCGCCCATCTAATCATACAATCTTTAATTAGTTCCGTTTCTGAATCCAATTCAACTAAAACCCCATAAATCCTCTTAATGTGGGTTTGTCTTTGATCCTTCACTTGCTTAATAAGATTTTCATCTTCTCTGAGAAAACCCACCTTACAGTCCATCTTCCATCTATCTAATAATTGCCTATATTGGAACCAAGAATAAATAATATTTTCTTGTGCTAACTCTTCCCGTGATTTTAACTGCCAGTTTTGTCCATCCCATTTAAGTAACTGTCTATAGGACACCATATCCATTTTAACCCCTCTTTTTATTCCTTCTATTGCATGCCAAGGTATAGCCCATAATGGTACTTTGAAATCACTTTTATAATATTTTCTCCAAACCCTAAGTAAAGAAATTCTTAAGATATGAGATTTAAAAGCCCAATCCATTTTTTTATTAAATATTAAATAGGCATGCCACCCAAAAAGTAAATTCCATCCCTCTAAGTGAAGTATATCAGAATTTGTCAAATTTACCCAGTCACTAACTAATGTTAAAACCACCGCATCATAATATAATTTCAAATTCGGCACCTTGAGTCCTCCCCTCTCACGGAAATCTTGCATAATTTTAAATTTAACCCTTGGCTTTTTCCCTGCCCAAATAAATTTATTAAGGCCTTTCTGCCACTCAGTTAAATTGATCTCATTCTTCAAAATCGGTATCATTTGGAACAAAAAGAGAAACTTGGGTAGAATATTCATTTTTATCACTGCAATTCTTCCCATGAGGGATAATTGCAACTTTTCCCAATTCTTCAAGTCTCTCTGTACCCTAACCCACAACCTTTCATAATTATTTTTAAATAATTTTGCATTAGAAACAGATAGCATCACCCCCAAATATTTTACCTTATTAACAATTTCAAAACCCGTCAAATTAACCAAAGTCTGCTTCTCCCGACTAGTCATATTTTTAGGTAAAATTTTAGTCTTATTAACATTAATCTTAAAACCCGAAACCAAACCATAATTATGAATCAACTGTAATAATTTTACTACAGAATAAGTAGGTTGCGACAAAGTGATAACCAAGTCATCCGCAAAAGCTCTTAACTTATACTCTTTTTTATTAACTTCTATTCCTTTAATTTCCTGCGACTCTCGAATTTTGATCAACAGTATTTCCAGTGTTAAGACAAACAGCAACGGTGATAATGGGCAACCCTGTCTAGTACCTTTCTCTATTGTAAAAACCTCTGACAAGCCTCCATTAACGATAAGTTGTGCCGTTTTTTTTTGATATATTACCATAAGAGCTTGCAATATCTTTTCACCAAAATTCATCTCTTCCATTACTCTTAACATAAAATGCCAATTCAATTGATCAAAGGCTTTTTCAGCATCTAAAAATATCAGCCCTGCAGGAACTTGGTTGTTTTTATCTAAATATTCTAATAAATTAATAATTTGTCTGACATTATTTTTCATGTACCTTCCAGTTATGAACCCAGATTGATCTTTATGCACAAGTTGGTGCACAACCCTCATAAGCCTATTTACTAAGATTTTTACAAATATCTTGTAATCCACATTTAAAAGAGATATAGGCCTATAATTCTTTGGTAAAGTAAGATCTTGATCTTCCTCTGGAATCAATGATATAAAAGCAGTACGCCATGCGGGAGGAATCTCTTGACCCTGTAAAATGCCATTAAAAAGATCAGCTAATGGTTGAGTCATCTCCTCCAATAAGGCTTTATAATAAACAGCTGTTAACCCATCCGTACCCGGTGCTTTCCCTGGTTTCAATTGTTGAATTGCTAGCGAAATTTCCTCCTTAGTAATTAAACCATTAACTTCATGTTTCTGATCCTCTGTCAATTTAGGGAAACTAACCTCGCTTAGATATTTATTTATCTCTAAAATTTGCACATTAGTAGATTTATATAATTTTTGATAATAATCCAAAAAAGATTTCTTAATCAGTTCCTTCTGAGAAACTAATTTACCCTTGTAATTTATTTTATCTATTGTTCTCTGTCTCTGTTTCTTTCTCAATTGATAAGCCAACCATCTCCCTGGCTTGTTAGCATTACAGAATGTGTTTTGTTTCATAAACAATAAATTGGTTGCAGCTTGATCTGCTAACAACATATTAAATTGTGTTCTTAACAACTTTAAGGATTCTTTAATACTTTCATCAGAAGGATTTAAAATCAACGACTTTTCTTTTAATTTAATTTCATCTTCCAATTCTTTACGTTTCTGAATCTGTTTTTGCTTATGACAGTTATTCATTTTTATCAAAATCCCACGCATAAATGCTTTCCCTGCATCCCATACCATTGACATTGAAGTCCCCTTATACATATTCAAAGCAAAATAATCCTTTAAACACTCCTTTAATTTCTGAACATTTTTTTCTTGTCTAAATAAATTCTCATTCACCCTCCAGGATCTTCTTTCCTCTTTTTCTTGAGTCAACTCCATCCAAACTGGACTATGATCCATCAAAGACCTAGGGAAAATCTTGACATTCTTTACTCTATTATATAAGTCCGTTGTAATCAAGAAGAAGTCAATTCTTGAGAAGGATTGGTGTCAAGTCTTTCTCCTCTTGATTACATTCCCGCCAATAGTCCCGTAATTCCCAGTCCTCTTTCATATCAAAAAAGGCTTTAGGTAATTTTGCCTGCTTAAGAAGAGGAGAGGAACCTTTTTTGTCCCTTTGTACATCTAAGACACCGTTCCAATCCCCCATTAGTACCACGGATCTGTAGTCCAGCAAATTTATTTTTTCATGTAAGAGTCTATAAAATTGTTCCTGTTGCTGATTTGGTGCATATAATCCCACTATAAGTACTTTCTTACCATATAAGCCCAATTCAACCGTCACATATCTCCCTTGGGGGTCAGACTCCACCAGACAAACTGGTAGATTTTGCTTAACATAGATAACAACTCCCCCCTTCTTCCCGGGAGCAGAAGATACGAAGTGAGATCCCAGACGGGCATTAACTAAATATTTCTGATCCTTAAGTAAAATATGAGTTTCCTGTAAGCAAATAACATCATTATTACGTTGCTTCAAATAATAAAAGATTTTTTTCCTTTTCTGAGGAGAATTCAATCCATTAACATTCCAGGTCAAAAACTTTGCCATCTCCCTTGGCCCGCAGCCTGGAGAAGACACCTTGGAGATCTGAAATTGCAACATGTGTTGCATGACTCTTGGGTCTTGCTCCTCCCACCGGCGGTGATACATTTCCAGGAGAAATCTCTTTGGCCTCTTTCTTACGTTGCTCCTTCTCTTTACGTTTATAAGCTGCACGAGTCATTCTCTGCTCTTTAACCTCCGTCTGGCGTTGCCATTCAGCTTGCAGCATCCCAGCAGAAACCAAACCTAATGCCTCAGACTGCTGCTCCGCCTCTTTGCCACTCAGGGATTTCTGAACAGGTAAAATTGAGCCTGCACCTAGGACTGAAGTATAGAATTCTCTAGCTTTATCAACCGTATTCAATCTATAACGTGTCCCCGCATGGCTCAGAACAATACCCATCGGGATTTCCCATCTAAATGGCATCGATCTAGCTTTAAGCTCATTAGCTAAGAAAGCAAAATCTTTCCTGCTTCTTAAAATTTTTGATGGGATTTCCTTTAGTATGATGACATCTTGGGCAGCTATCTGAAATCTTTTATTATAAAAGGCTTGTATGATCTCATTACGCAGAGACTTCTTCGTAAAATAAATCACCACATCTCTAGGCAAATTCTTCTGCTTAGCAATCCAAGAGTTAAGCCTGTACACTTTTTCAACTTCTCTGCGTAATTCTCCTTTGTCCATATCCAAAACCACAGCCAAATCAGTAAGGACCACCTCCATCAGATCTTGATTCATATCTTCCTTGAGGCCTCTAATCCTCAAGGCATATTCCATCTGCCTATACTGAAACATCAGAATATCTTCTTGTGAAGTCTCCACCTTCCTTTCCACATCTTGAATTTTATCATCAAAGGAATCAACTTTATCTTCAACTTCCTCGAGTCTTGCATTCAGCTTAACCACCACTGTAGCCAAACCTGAGACTGCTGCAAGTATATCTTGTCGCAAAATATTATTGTTATTTTCCAATTGATCCTTTATCCCACTTATCTCTTCTTTGAAGTCAGATTTAATTTCTGATTTAAGCTGTGTAGAAAATTGCTTCATTTCCTCTCTCATTTGAGCTACAGCCTCTCCCATTATACCTCTAGCCTCTTGTGCTGAAAGTCCAGGCAAAGGAGGGGAGGGTGGTGGCTGTGCCGGTGGTGCGTGTTTAAGTTGTTGTTGTGGTTGTGCAGTAGAAGTTATAGGGGAGGAAATCACCTTGGATGTTGTAGAAGGCGGCTGTCTCTTTGAAGCCATTTTAAATGACACAGTTCTCACTTCCCTTTCCCCCCCCAAAAAAAAGAGATGAGGGGGAAAGAGAAAAATTTTACTTTTAAAAGAGGCAGCAAAAACACTATAATCCTTGAAAATCCAGAGAAAAAAGACCAAGAAAAAAAAATCAAAAAAGAGGATTCAATACCAAAAGCAAAAGTAAAGTCCAGTCCTTAAAAGGAGAAAGTGAAACAAAAGACAAGGGAAAAAAAACTCCGTCACTTTCAAAACGCCATCTTAATTCCTTCTCCACAGTAATAAAAAAAGAAGGAGAAATAATCAGAACTAAATAAAAAAAATAAACACCTAAATTATATAAGAAAAAATCCTTTAAACTGCTCTGTCCGTTTTTTAGGAATTACTCACCAACTCTCTATAAGCACGGAGATAGAAGCGGCAGTTTCTTTTGCTTCCTAGGAAGCAAAAACAGCTGGGAGGCGGAGACAGCAAGAGCTCCGAGGGAACACTCCTTTCACCCCCTCTAGAATTAAATCCAGAGAGGGTTCAGGGGTTCTACCTCTACTCTTGCACTCTCTGTCCCTTCCCTTTGCCCGGGAAGGGAATTCCGAGCCGCGGGCCAGCTGATGCGCGCTGCGCTCCGCGGCTCTGACACTTTCCCAGCTGGACGGCTAGAGGATAGCCGCCATCGCTGTCGCTCCGTACCGGAAGCCCCGAAAACTGCTTTTCATTGACCCTTAGGGTGTTTTCAATTCAGTGTTCTCCCATTTGGGCTACAAGGGGCCACCTGCAGTTTTCATGCAGATGATAAATGAGGTGTTGCACGGACACTGTATAAGGGCATGTTGGTCTACCTGAATAACATATTGATCTATACTGAGACTATGGCAGAACATGTGAAATTAGTTAGAGCAGCCCTTAAAAAACTTAGGGGTGCTCAGCTATGTGCCAGACTTTCAAACTGCAAATTCCATCAGAGCAAAATTGACTATTTGGGTTCTCACATTTCCCAAGAGGGGAAAGAGATGGACCCCCAAGAAAGTTAAGGCAATGCTGGATAGGCCCTGTCCTGTACAGAAAGCAACTGCAAAGCTTTTGGGGATTCTCAAACTGTTACCGCCAATTTATCCTATCATTCACCCAAATTGCCCTCCCCATCACCAATCTGCTAAACACTAAGGTGGAGGGAAAAACCCAAACCAAGTCAGCCCTTGAAGTAGATAATGGAATGCCAGGCAATGTTCAAAAAATTCAAATGATTATTTGCTGCCAAGCCAGTACTAAAGCATCCAGATCCTAATCCCCCATTTGTCATGCAGGCAGACACCAGCAATATGGTGGTGGGGGCAGTCCTTTTACAAAAGAATTACCAGGGTGCTTTGCAGCCATGTGCATACACCTCCAAGAATCTAACCAAGGAGATTAGAAATAATAAATGAGAATAAATGTGGAAAGGTCAAAAATGGAAAATGTGTGTATAATAATGTATAGTAATAATAATATGTATTATTTTTAGTATGAAGTATAGTATGAAGGAAGAAAAATGCAAACAAGAAACAACGGGACAACAAGGACAAATATATCTAAATAAGAATAAGGGGAGAAAATGTAAATAATAGAAGATTACCGTTATGAAATTGCTGTTAAAAAAAGGAGGAGTATACACTGTGTGTGTATGTGTGTTATGTTTTGTTTTTTTTTTTTAAAAAAAATTGAGAATCTAACCGAAACTGAACAAAGGTAGGCAGTTTTGGAGGAGGCTTCTGCGGTGTACTGGACACTCTTAATGAAGAGGCATTTCCTGGAAGGGAGCAACACCCCTTTCGAGGTGTGGACTAACCACAAGATTCAAGAAGCCCTAAAAAAATACTCCGGTGATTATCCCAAGCAAGTCCAATGGGCTAAGCACTTTAATTGGTTTAATTTCATCCTCTGCTATCTCCTGGGAGGGGAGGGGAATTAGCTGATGCACTTGCCAGGATGCCCCAGGACAACAGTTCCAAACAGGAAATAGTAAGACCAGTTATTCCATCTTACCTGCTCACAGTTCCAGTCATCACCTGAGCACAGGCAAAAGCAGAACCCCATGTGGGGGAAGGGATAGCGAGCACCCTGAAGGCAGCATTAGAGGAAGAAAGTGGTTCCAGGCATACAAGAATGAATACATGGTGCAAGGAGCTTAGCTTGGGTTGGGGCAAAGCTGTATGTCCCAGAAAGCCAAAGATTACTGTTCCTGGAGAAAAGTTATGATTCCAAAAGAGCTGGATATTTTGGCTTTTTAAAAATGCACACTTGATTAAGCGCCAATTCTGGTAGCCATCACTTAAAAAGGACATTCAAAGTTATGTGGCTAACTGCTCAGTTTGTGCTTTGGCCAAATGGTGGCAAGAGAAAACACCAGGATTCCTCCAACCCATGGCGGAGCCCAACACCCATTGAAAGGAAATTTCTATGGACTTTATAGTGGAGCTGCCAGAAAGCTCCAGAAACACCATAATCTGAATGATTACTGATTTGTTTTCCAAACAAGCACATTTTGTGCCCTGCCAAAAATCCCATCTGCTCACATCTGAGCTAAGCTGTTCATTCATCACATCTATAGACTACATGACGTTCCACAACTAATAATTTCTGATCACGGGGTGCAGTTTACCTCCAAATTTTGGCAGGAATCTTTAAAGTTTCTTGGGATTCAGTTCTAGTCATCATCCTCAAACAAATGGCTGATCTGAACATACAAACAGGGTGCTAGAACAGTATCTAAGATGCTGCATAAATTACCAACAGGACAATTGGACAGACCTCTTGCCATTTGCTGAGGTGGTCTATAATAATTTGGTACATAGTAGCACTGGATTCATCCCTTTCAAAGTAGCCATGGGACAGGACTTTGTGCCCATGCCTAAACTGCCCCTGACTACCCACCCTCCATCTCATTCTTTTTTTTTTATTGAAAATTTTTAAGATTTTACAATACAAAAACAAAACAATTTTCCCCATCCCTCCCCCCTCCATCTCATTCTTAAAAGACTGGGTTGCCCAATTGCAAAATACATGGTTTGTTGTCAGGAAATCATTGGAGGAAGCAAGAGAGACATAAAAAACATGCAGACAAAAAGTGAACCAAGCCCAAAGATTTAAAAATAGGAGATGGGGTCTACCTGTCAACCAAATACTTACAATACAGGCAGCCTTCTAAAAAACTGTTGGCTCTTTCCTTATCAACAGAATTATCAGTCTGGTACAGTTGAACTCTGCGGAAATCCCTTAGATGCAGTCACTCAATTTTCCATTGAAGCCTACTGAAACCAGAAACTCAATCCCTGCTATGCCCAATTCTGCCATCACTACTCAAATCACTCATGATTTGAGGGGGAACAATTTTGAAATTAAGAACATATTAGATCCCCATTGATACTGAGGAAAACTTCAGTATCTGGTAATGTGGAAGTACTTCCCCCCCTTCAGGAACTGAATGAGTGGACTTTAAAAGCATTAAAGCAGCCAAACTTCTCAAACATTTTCACAACAGGTAACCCAATAAATTGAAACAGTATCCTCCTATAACTGTATCTCTACCTTGTTTCTCTTTTATGTTGTGTCTTTCCATTTGTTTTGCAGGACTAATGTCCCTGTCAAGGGGAGAAGTTAGAATCACCAGCTTCAGCTTGTTGCCTTGCAGGTGTTCTGTTATCAAAGGGAGAGGAAGGGGGGAACAAATGGGCAATTTGCTGTATTCCTTTATGGCAGGAAATTGGGAGGGGGGAATTGACAGTTGAGGAAGAACAGAGCTGTTTGGAATCCAGTTCATGCTGGAGCGTTGACATCTTCAAGGCTGTTTGCCTTGAGTGTGTAATTTCAAAAGTCAAAACACCTCAGAGTTTCTCCTAACATCCCAGCAGTGTGGATTGATTATGTACGGAAGACTGCAGGGGACGGGCTCAGGAAAACCAGGGTTTTTAGTTCTGTATTGGCATGCGAGAATTTTAGATTCCTCTTGACTCTCCTGCAATCAGCATTAGTAAAAGAGCCTTGTCACTTCAAATGGAGTCAAGAGTTTTACTTCCCTAGGAGATCACACTGGGGCAGGTCTGAAAAATGGTTATATGTCTCTTTTTAGTGTCACTGTAATTTTGAACGGTCATTAAACAAATGGTTGTAAGTGGAAGACTACTGTATATGTAAATGATACTTTTCTGAGGGATCTCTTTCAAAAATGATCTCACCAATTTAATGGACAGAGAGTAAGATTGCCCTTATAGCAAAAATCTAATTGAATAGATAAAGGCCTTTGTGGACATTATACCAGTGTGGAAAACATGGAGGTTGACAGCAGCCCAGAACAAAGTTTTTTTTACATGAGCTAGCAGAATTTGGAGAGTTAAATAAGATGGAGACCAAGAGTCATATTTTCTTCATATCTATTTAATTTATACAGAATTAGAAGAGATGACACAATCAAAATCAGGGTTGAAACATTTCTGTTCTGTGCACAACTCTGCTCAGCAGTGCACTGCTTGTGCATGCCTGAAGTGGCATATAAACCCAAACCAAGATAATGAGGAAAACTCTCATGGAGCATAAAAGGGTTTACAATTGTTGAATAATATTTCTAAGATCACATTGCAAAATTTCTTTAGTACTCTGACATCCTTATGCCAGTAACATAGAAACAGATTCCCCTTCATCTCTTTTTCCCTGTGTAACCTGATCAACCCTTTGAATCTGAAACCAGAGAGCCAATCTATCAGAGAGCAGAGACGCTAGAGAGGCAGGGCTTTGTTCACCTACTGTACAATATGTTTTTTGTTTCTATGCTGTCTAATCTTTTCCTTTCCACTGCCATCTATTCCCCTCCCTTTTGTGGCAAGGATGAGTTTCATGGCCAGTGAAGAAACTGATCAGCAACTGAGGAAAGAATGCAGAAATTATGCCACAGTAACGATACTCCTCAAATTGAGTTTTAGATGTAGGGACATTGAAGAAGAGATCTACCTTGACATGTGTCTTGTATCTGAGACCGGTCTTTAGATAAGAAACTGTCGGCATGAAAAAGTGTTCCTGGGTATGTACAGAGGGCTGACAACTTACAACAAAATAATTCAGATGTCATTAGCTGACTAACCTGACCAAAGGATTCAATATAAGTCCAAACTTATCTGGATAAAACTAAGAATATACTCTTAATGTCTTTGATGCAGTCTGAGTCCTGGGAATGCAATGCAATATCTTCCCATCCTCACTGTTACAGACTTCCACATCAAAAAATAATTAGGAGGACATTCTTGCTTTCTACACTAAGCTTTAACAATTATTCTTTTAGAGAAATCCAGATACTTTTAGAAAATACCTCCCAGACAAAAATACAGTATGAGCAGTGAAAGAAAGCCAGACTTGATTTATAAAGCAAAAAACAACACAGTATCTTTTAATGCAAAAAGATTTATCCATCAGTGGTGAGAATAAACTATGAACTGTGCCACACTCTTCTTTTCATTGTTGGGGGGCCAAGTGCTGAATTTTTGCTCATCAGACAGACAATACTGAGGACTGCCAACCTCTACTAGGCTAGATGATTGAAAATATGAGAAAGTTAAGGTCACCCCCAACTCTGGTCACCTTTTAGTTAATTGGCTTTTCAAAATCAAATTTGGATTCAGGTGTAGTTTTAAGACAGAAATTATGTGGTTGGATTAGCATGAATGAGAAAAAAAATGGAAAATGATCCTATTGAGTCTGAGACCAATTTACCACGGATTTTCTTTTTGCTGACTCTGCCTATCCCCCTCCCGAATCCCCTGCAGCTCCATTTAAAACAAAGAATAGAAGCCTCCTCACTAGATCACAGGACAGTTCAAGGATCACCCTAATAAGGGAATTTCACATGGCACATGGAAAGACACCCAGTGCAATGGAGTGCCTATGATAACAGACTAGAATCTGGGTCTAGGTCTGACTAAGGCACAAAGTCAGCTGAGTGATCTTGGACCAGTCATCCTCTTCCAGCTCTAAGAAGGAGATAGTGGCAAACAATTTCCAAAAGCACCTGCAGGGACATATAGTAATAGTAGTAGTAGTAGTAGTAGTAGTAGTAGTAGTAGTAGTAGTAGTAGTAATAATAATAATAACAATAATAATAATAATAATAATAAATGTTGTGAAGGGTTCTGGAACAAAGGGAAATTGTTTAGCCTAACTGTTCCTTTCTTCCATTTTGTAATCGGCTTTTGCACCAGGGAAATCTCATGCAAGCATGGGAAACATGTACATGGATGTGATATACTGAAGGAGGGAATAAGGGAGCGTACAGGAATAATTGATGTCTTTCTTATGATGTAATGGCTCTGTTGTCTGATTTTCATTGGCTAACAAAGTTTATAAAGCAATGCTACCAACTTTCTAAGGTGTGGCACTTCTGGACATAACTATGCCAGCATTCCAGATTGTTGGCCACTCAGTTACTTAATTTGATCAAATAAAGTGCTGCATGAGCAAGAAGTCTCCACTTGGGTTACCTGATTAGATTGATATGATATCTCAAGTTCACATAAGGAACTGGGACCTTACATTTCTGGTGAACCAAACAGGGACAGTTTTTTTTCTTTAAGGTTGTTTCTCATTGAGACTCACTATGAATGAGTTCTATTGTAACTTACAACCTTCAGGCATGACATCCAGGAAAACTAGTGTGCCCAAAAGATAAGGTCAAGAGCGCTCCCAGACCCTTTGTGTCTGCTGATTTTTAAATTAGCCAGTCCAGCAGACCTGAGTTTGTCTGAACCCTGAATGTTTAAGGAGACTTCCATCTTGTCCCAGTGAAGGTAGAAGGAGACGAGAACACAGAAGAAACTTGGTAATTAGAAACAAACATTTTGGGAGGTGGGAGTGCTGTTTGCATGAATGAAAGAATGAGATGGAGAAATTCCTGTTGCTCCGAAGCAACAGGGAGAGTGATTGTTAAGTTTCAGGCTGGTATCAGGCAGGGTCTCATCTGAGATACTAAGTGGGCCCTAGCTAGCCTTGATCTTGATAAAAAGACCAAGAAACCCTTTAAGGACAAGATAGAAGAAAAAAATATGGGGAACAGGCAAGGCAAAGGAAAAGAAAGAGCCGTGTTTTCAGTGGGCTGTGTGTTAGCCCATTGGAATGCACTGAAATTGTGGCAGTAAAAATAATCTTCAAGAAAGCAATGTCACAAAAATTTTGGCTAGCTTATCTTTTTAACAAATCTAGCCAAATTCAAAGAAGGCTTTTTTTTCTAATCTGGCTCTTTGAATGGACAATTTTTTTTCTGTTAGACAATGACGCCATCTACTGTCCTTGAAAATCATCCTTATTGTCAGACATGAAGATAGGCTGCTGCTCTCTGTAATTTTCCCCTTTGAATTTGTCAGAAAAATATTGGAAGCAACCATAAATGTTCCCCTGCCTTTTTGGAGAAAGATTAAAAGGGAGGTTGCTTTGACCTCAAACTCCAAATTGATGAGTTTTAAATATTTGGCCATCCCAAAAATTTAGTTTGGGCTTGGAATGGTGAGAAAAATAAGAGATGGTTCACGGCCCAACATCACATTTTGACTGGAATCACATCTTGATTTTTCTCATTTCTTGGAGGATAAGCAACAGGCCTAGAAATGTTGTCTTAATGCATTGGTTCTCAACCTGTGGGTCGGGACTCCATTTGGGGTCGAACAACCATTTCACAGGGGTTGCCAAACAACACAGTCTGCCATTTTCCCCCCTTTTCCTTAGCTGTGTTACTCCCTCTTATTCTATTGGCTTTCAAAAGCCAAAAGTCCCATTCTGCAAACGGTGCTGCACCAGTTGAGTAGTCCTTGACTTACGACCGGTTGAGTAGTCCTCGACTTACGACCGGTTGGGGGTTGCGGCATTAAAAAGGTTGAGAACCACTGTCTTAATGGTATCTGTGTATATATGTATCTTGGGAGAGGGACAAAACCCTCTGATAATAACAAACAAAAAAGCCTTATTTAAAAATAAATGGTTTGCCTGGAAAAAGCATGTAAATGAAATATCTATATGTGAAATTATGTATGCAAGCAGTCTGAATGAAGTGAATTGTGTGAGTCTGCTGATGTGCAATTATGTGTGTGTGTGAGAGAGAGAGTTCCCCACGCCACCCCAGGGTGTGGCAGAAACAGTAAATTGCAGATTTTGTTGTTGTGAACTAAGTCAAAGGTGTTTGCATGAGAATCTGAAAAGAGAAAATTATTTTCTGGAAAGAATGCTGTGGGAGAAATTCAAAATGAGCCAAGATCCCTGTGCAATTTTTTAAATTTTGTTCAGCTTTCTTGTTATTGGCTTGCTACGTTTTTTTCTTTGCTCTGGAAGAGAGAGATAAAAAAGGGAGAAGGGGAAAAAAAGAAAAGAAAAAGGGAGAAGGGGGAGGTTTGGGGTTGATCATCTTAAAACTTTTTAACTCTGGCCTGGAAGGTGGAGGGAAAGGTGAAAGTGGGGGTGGGTGAAGTCTGAAATTGTAGTTTTTTGGCTTCTGTTCTAATTTTGCTCAGGGACAAAGAACAAAGTTAACTTGTTTAACATGGCTTCTCATCACAAATGTGTCATTTCATTTCCCTGCTGCAGTTTGTGTTCAGAGTTTAGAAATGCAGAATCTGTAACATCCCATTCCCTTCCCTTTTCCCCTGCAAATGTGTCCCTTTTGGTTTAAAGTTTTTGGGCTGGTTGCCAATGATTGTGTGTGTGCAAAAGGAAAGCAATGTGACTGACCTGATAGATAACTTAAGCAATGACTGAGCTCTCCCTTCTACTAAAGCTAAATGTATTATAAAAGGAAAAAACTTAGGAAAATGATTCTGAATTGTTTTGCTTAGATTTTTAAATGTTTTCAAAAAGTTTGATGCTCTAATTTCAGTCTTTGCATATTTTCAGTACATTAACTCAGAATACCTCATTAATTTTTTTTCTTTTGTGAGCTGTACTGGAAAAAAATAGGTTTTTTAAAATCTCTTTATGAATGTTGGTTCTGGAATAGCAAAAGTTGGGTTGAGCAAAAGGACTGAGCTGTTAGATGATTTAGAACCTGTCCAGTTCTTGAACTCACTAAACTGATCTGATTAGAAGTGATAGAATTGCAGACAAAGGTTCAGCCTGATTGTTTATGGAGGGACATAGCAAAGTAGCTGGAAAAAAAGGACATAGTGGATGTTGGATGTTGGAGAAGAGAATGTTAGTAGGAGCTGGGGGGGAGGTCCTCCCTGTAGTTAACTGAATTTGTTAGTAAGGAGAAGAGAATGTGGATAGTTTTGGAAACTGGAAAAAAGATTAATAGTAAAAGGGAAAAAAGTTACTCACATAAAGTTGAGAGAAGAGAGCACACATGGGAGGCTGAAATGGGGCAGGCAAGTACATGAAGGAAATGAATGTTGAGAGGGGGAGGTGTTATGTGTTTTGGTTTTGGCTGATGTTGTGGATGGTACACAATGGCTGGACAGGTTGTGACATCTAGTGGTAAGGTCATTTACAAGCCTCAACTCTGGAAAATTTGCCTTGTCCTGTTTGAAATGATGGATGGGAGTTGCATGAAGGTTCAAGAATGTCAGTGAAGAAGAGAAGAATATTACTCAGTATTTTCATAATCTGGCACAGGTTTTATCTTCTACTCCAGTACAGGTCCAGGTTGCCCTACTACCTGTCTCTGACCATTATTGCTCTTGGAGAGTGTGTTCAGGTGAAAGAACTGTCACCTATAAGTACCAGTCCTGAGTGGTCCCAACCATGCCAAGTCCTCCTGAGCTCAACTGCAGTGAGAGTGAAGGAATCAAAGCATGAGTCCATAGAAAGTCCCATCACAGCTGGATGGCCTGAAAATGAAATTTTGACCTGCCTCGCCTGTTGAACTGTTTCCATCTAACTAGGAGAAAAACTTCAATGGATTGAATTATCCTAGAACTTGGGTTCGTAGTATATAGACTATGTACTGCTACATTTTTTTAACTTTGTTGCTGCTGTTTCCTTCACATCTTCTTCAGACCATGGGCTCAATAATTAAAGGAACAAAAGGGAATTGTGTTTATAACAAGACTACATATTTCACTTGCAAAGTGGGGGATAGGGTCATTTGTTATGCTTCTGTCAATACAATAAAGCCCTACCAACAACTTCAAACCTGGACATATGGAAGGATGCACAGACTATACCTCTTGAGAAGAATAACATGAGACTTATGGATGGTGCTAGAGTCTCCTTTAATGCATGTAAACCTTTTGACTATAATCAAGCTAAATGGACTAAGTATGGAGACAAGCTTACTCATTTAATGCAAAATATGTTTATACTTCTTATCCAACCTGACACAATCGAAAGAAAATTCAATATGATTAAAGGAGTCAGCACTTCTCAGTGCAATGCTGATTCCTGCAACCCAGTGTACTTCAAGATAACCAGACCAGCAAACTTCTCAGCATCATTTGGACCAGCTATCAATTGAACCGGACACAAATATGGGTTCAGTTTGACACTATTATACTACCGTCCCAGATTCTTTTTATGATGAACTGGAAACCACAATTCAAATTTCCTCAGTATTAAATAATCTTTTTATTGATCTGGCCCAAAAGAATTGCTTCATCTCTAAATGTGACTAACTGTTATATGTGTGTTGGTACTGGCATGGATGAACAATGGCCTTGGAAAGCATGTGAAATAAATTTTATGTCAAAATCTCACTGGAAAAGCCACCAATAGACCCAACAGGTGGACTCTGACCACTTCCATAATGGGAAGCCTCTGTTTTAAAAAGAGAAGGTTCTGGTAAAAACCTTGGGGAGACTTAGGTGTGAACATCTCTTGTAGGTGAGCACCTCAGTATCCTTTTGGTGGATTACCACCGATTTGGCCTAACCCCAAACTCCCATGGCAAACATTCCCCAACAGTCTGCCTTATGGACTAATCTACTAATCTAATAGATGCCCCCCTCAACTGGACTGCCCCAGACAGGCTTACTACATGGCAAGAAGGTGGAATGTATAAGTTATAGGACGCTTGTTTATATGCTTAATAGAATTGTTAGACTGCAAGCTGTATTAGAAATAATTACAAATCAAGGGCATTTAGAATAACATATGCTATTTTGCTTCTCTATACTATGCTTGTGCAGGAACCTCCATTAGCCCGAGGTGAGAAGTACATGTACAGAAAGATAAAGAAAATTAATTGGTTAAAATAACACCACAAAAGAAAGTTTTGTGAAAACAATGGGGGTATGGCTTTCCTTTTTACATGTTGCTGCCTGTGTGTATGGAGGAAATACACCCAGCTTCTTCAGAAACCTGGATAGCTGCCATGGACACAAGCTGGTTTGGAGAGATCTTTGGTGATTGGCGAAAGGAAAATTTACTGATTATGTTAGCATTTAGAGGTCTTTTGGTTTTCCATCTTTGATTCCTGTTATCCAAAGAACAGTTACTTCAATAATCTCAGGGATGAGGGTCATAGCATCCTCCCTAAGTAGTGATAAACCCCATAAGCCAGCTAAGGTCCTGATTGTCACTGCAATAGCAAAGGAATATATGTCATTGTTCACCAAATAATAGAAAGCATTCTGTTACAAAATTAAAGGGGGGAATGAAGGGTTCTGGAAAAAAGGGAAATTGTTTAGTCTAACTCAGTGGTTCTCAACCTTTTTAATGCCGCGACCCTCAACCGGTCGTAAGTCGAGGACTACCCAACCGCTCGTAAGTCGAGGACTTTCCCTGCCCAGGAGCACCGCACATGTGTGGTGCTGCCCCCTGCACCGGCCAAGGTGTAGCTGGCAAGCGGCAGAGACAGCGCAGGCCGACCAACGGCTGGG
The DNA here is from genome assembly GCF_016545835.1 of Crotalus tigris. Lineage (NCBI taxonomy): Eukaryota > Metazoa > Chordata > Lepidosauria > Squamata > Viperidae > Crotalus > Crotalus tigris. Next base: position 120,205 of record NW_024100052.1, read on the forward strand.
CCACCAGCTGGCCCAGCCCAAGGGAGATAAGGCACCCGCCGGGCCCCACGCATGCCAGCAACCCTCCCTGCACCTGCTGGCCTCCTACCTCCCGCCCCTGGCCCTCTTTTACTTACATTTTTAGTAGTTGCTCAGCAGGGAGGGGTGGAAACTTCCAGACAGCTCGCCTTTGCTGCAGACAACTTGCAGCACCGTTTGCAGAATGGGACTTTTGGCGGGCTCATCAGGGCAGAGACAGCCTGGACAATTCCTATTGGCTTTTGAAAGCCAATAGAATTAGACTCTATTCAAGAGAGTCTATTCTATTGGCTTTCAAAAGCCAATAGAATAAAAGGGAGTAGCACAGCTAAGGAAAAGGGGAAAAAATGGCGGACTGCATTGTTTGGCGACCCCCGTGAAATGGTTGTTCGACACCAAATGGGGTTCCGACCCACAGGTTGAGAACCACTGACCTGTACTATACCTGTGCGTTTGGTTTTTCATACCTGAGTGTAGAACCTTATTTTTTTCACCATTTAATTTCATTTTGTTAGATAGCGCCCAATGTTGAAGTCTGTCAAGATCCTTCTGTATCTTAAGCCTTTCTTCTGGAGTTCTGGATTTCTCCAAGCAGTCTCCAGGAATCAACTCTGGCCAAACTTCATCCCTCCATCTTCAGTCAGACTTATTGTCTTGAGGTTCCATTTTTTAACAATGGACTTTGACAGTCTGCTGCCCCTGTGAAAGGGTTGCTTTTCCTAACAAAAGAAATAACCCTAGGTACTCAGACAAGGACTTGCCAAACTTCCCCAACATTGCCAGCAAATCAAATTCCTAGGATCTGTAACTTTCCACTTCTGCCACATTGGCTCAACATCTATGACCAACATTTTAGAAAGTGTTTATATTCTCACCTCTCTATTAGAACTATGAAAGCTTTCTCGAATATTGTTTTCAGATGCTCCTGACAAATGAAGTGAGGAAAATAGAATGTTTTCACTAAAAAAAGAGAATAGTCTTATACAGCTAATTTTTCTATTTTGCCATCAAATCAATATTGTTATATTCCCCAGTCTTTTTAAATGTTACTGTTGAATCCTTCGTTTGCAGGCGAATGATGAAGACACAGGGTAACAGTTAACTACTCTTTATTCTCCTTCTCCAACGACCGAGCAAAAAGCAAAGGGCTTTTAATTTAATGAGATTAATTTAAGTGAATGGCAAAAGGGTCTTAATAAATTTATTTGGGCAGGGAAAAAGCCAAGGGTTAAGTTTAAAATTATGCAAGACTTCCGTGAGAGGGGTGGACTTAAGGTACCAAATTTGAAATTATATTACAATGCGGTGGTTTTAACATTAATTAGTGATTGGGTAAATTTGACAAATCCTGAGATACTTCATTTAGAGGGATGGGATTTACTTTATGGGTGGCATGCCTACTTAATATTTAATAAAAAAATGGATTGGGTCTTTAAATCTCATATTTTAAGAATTTCTCTACTTAGGATTTGGAGAAAATATTATAAAAGTGATTCTAAAGTTCCATTATGGGCTATACCTTGGCATGCGATAGAAGGAATAAAAAGAGGAGTAAAAATGGACATGGTGTCTTATAGTCAGTTACTCAGATGGGATGGGCAAAACTGGCAGTTAAGACTACGGGAAGATTTAGCGCAAGAAAATATTATTTACTCTTGGTTTCAATATAGGCAACTAGTAGATAAATGGAAGGTGGATTGTAAATTGGGTTTTCTTAGAGAAGATGGAAATTTTATTAAACAAGTTAAGGATCAAAGACAAACCCATATTAAGAGAATTTATGGGGTATTAGTTGAAATGGACTCAGAAACGGAATTAATTAAAGATTGTATGATTAGATGGGCGCAGAATTTTGGCGAGCCAGTTCCATTGGACATTTGGGAAACTATTTGGGTGAGAAATGTCAAATTTACACAAGCACAGAACCTTAGGGAGAATTTTTATAAAATGTTTTATAGATGGCACCTTGATCCACAAAAAATGTCTCTTATGTACCCTGACGTGCAACCCAAATGTTGGAGATGTGGTTATAAGGATGCTTCCTATTATCATATTTGGTGGTCATGCAGAGAGATAAAAGCATTTTGGATCAAAATATGGTGGAATATCCAGAGAATTTTTAAAAGGAGGGTAAAATTTACTCCGCAATTATTTTTGTTAGGCATTGTTACAGATTGTGATACAAAGGAGGTTGTATTGATGTTAAATTTGATTACAGCCGCTAGGCTGTTAGTAGGACAATATTGGAAGAAGGAATCTTTGCCTACATTGCAGGAATGGTTTCTTAAAGTAGCTTATTTGGCGGAAATGGCAAAGATTTCGGCTTTCTTAAAGCAACAAACGCAAGAGAAGTTTTTTGCTGTTTGGGACAAATGGATAAAATTTATACAATTTAGATTGGGTATACAAAAATATCATATAGCTTTTTTATAAGTTTTATTCTATATATATATATATAGGTATTTTTTTTCTTTTTTTTATATAAATATAAATTTTTTAATTTAATTTCTTATTTTTATTCTTTAATTTCTAATTAAGCCTATATTCTGCTCTGGGAAGCTCAGGGGGGGGGAAGGGAGGGTTTTTGTGAGGGGTGGGGGATGGGGTTTTTTTTTCTTTTTATTTATATGTAATGTTTAGTTTCCTTTTTGTATATGTTGTCTCTTGTTTTGTATTGTTTTTGTTTCTTTGTAAAACTTATAAAACTTTTAATAAAAAAAAAAAAAGCAAAGGGCACGCAGGCCTTTTTATATGGCCAGAAACCTGGACAGTGTCAACCAATAGGAACAGAGCGTTTTCGCACCCTGTGCATGCGCACAAGGCTGGTGCCGCTCTGTCTAGTCCCGGGCAGCTTTTGGAATGCCCGGGGCCAATGCAACATCCCGAGCCTGCTTTTGGAGGCTCAGGACACAATACCCCTCCCCCATAGATGGAACATACTTCACATACACACATGTACATCGTGCACTGGGAAGAGTGACATACAGCTGCATTATTCAAATGCAAAAAGTGTGGAATACTCGTTTTTGCACTCAGGCAAATCCCCTTCAATATTTATTAACACAAATAAATGTATCCGAAATCAAAATAATGCAAAGTAATTTACCCATGAGTTACTCCCTTCATTCAGGGGCCTCATAAGAAGGTCCCTCATGATTTGACAGCAACCTCACAAAGTCTCTCAGATGTTTGGGTGGGCACTTGGCCCGCTGCGACCTTCTAAGGGATGGTGATGTTGCCTGGCCGACCTGCTCACCTACCAAGCTAGCAAGACAGAGTGTTGCCGCCCCAAGTATCTAGGTGACCCTGGTGAGGGTGCCTGGCCTACCTACTCACCTACCAGGCTAGGCAGGCCAAGGCTTTGGTGCACAGGATACCCGGTTGACCCTCCCAGCTGCTGACTGGCTGGACCATCTGAGTCCAGACCAGAATACCTTGGAGGGGTAGAAGTCCCCAAGTCCACAATGGACTTCTCTTGGGAATACTGTCCCTCGAGCCCAAGGCCAGCATACAAAAAGGCCTGGGTAGCGGGAGTGCCCCAGTACTCCGTGGCCCCCAAGCACATGCCAGAGGTGCCAGAGTCAGGAGCTGCCTCCATGGCAACCACCTTTGCTGGTGACTTCCTCTTGGGAGCAATTGCTGAATTATGCAAGCGCCCTTGATGGAATTCCCTTTCTATGGCTGTGTGATTTATGTGGATACCCCCGGTCAGTCTCCCTGTCTAGAGCATGATCTGACATATGTGGATACTGTGGATACCCCCGGTGTGACTCCCTGTCTGGAGTAATTATGGATGTGTGGGATGACCCCCTATCCAGTGAATTCCTGTTTGGAGCACTTGCTGAACCTTGGGATGAATCCCAATTTGCCTCAGCAGCAGCTAGTGAAGGCCTGTTAAGCCTGGAAACCTGTGACCCAGAATGCATATTATGGGTCTCCTCCCCCCAGAGCAGAGTCAGGAGTGGAAGGGTGGCAGTCCAGTCTCCAACGTAGTTGGTTTATGTGTCTGCGAAGAACGCGGCCATCACCCAAGGAAACTTCGTATGACAACGGCCCAGAGACCTTGCACACCACAGCTGTGACCCAGAGATGATGATGATGATGATGATGATGATAATAATAATAATAATAATAATAATAATAATAATAATAATAATAATACCTTGACGTGGTTGTGGGGCTTGTGTACTCTGAGGAATATGAGAGCTATGCCAGAGGTTCAACCATCAAAGCCTTACCAGAAGTAATTCAGAATGTAGAGGCAAACCAGAGGAGTTGGCAGTGAAGGAATCCAGCAGAGATATACAACTGCTCTCATTTGGAAACCAGGCACTTCTTTCTCAGGAAGAACAAAACCCTCTAACTAAAGAAATAAAAGAATTGAAACAAAGAATAACTGAGCATCTAGAACAGCACAAAAACAACAGAATAAGACTACCTGCATTGAAGCTTGTTCCAAAAAAACAGCTTTAAAAGATGCAAATACTGCAATAGCAAGTATAAGCACCAATTCACTGCAAGAAACAAATCAACTAATGTACAGCACAGCTGCAGTTATAACTGAATACCTGGGATGCAAAATCAACAAAGAAGAAAAACAAACAAACAGTGCACCACAAAAATGGAAGGTTAGACTAGAAAATAAGATCAGCAAGTTAAGATCACATGTAAGCAAGCTAGAGCAGATGAAAGAAAAGAAGCTGAAGAACAAGAAGACCAAAGAATACCTAATCAAGAAATACCACTTAGAAACAAGGAAGATCAAGGAAGCACTAGAAATAATAAAGCAACAAATAACAGCTATAGCCAGGAAAATCAGTAGATATGAAGCTCGAATTGCAAACTATAGGCAGAACCTCCAATTTCAATCCAATCAGAAACGTTTCTACCAATCCATCAATGGAGAAACTGCAATGAATCAGTCAGTACCTGACAAGGAAGAAACAGTGCAGTTCTGGAAGCAGATATGGGATAACCCAAAGAAATACAACAAGGATGCGGCTTGGTTAAAAGAGGTGGATGCAAATAGAACAGAAGCTGAAATGAAAGAACTAGTAATAACAACAAAAATGGTAGAAAAAAGAGCAAGGAAAATCAAAAATTGGTCAGCACCAGGTGAAGATGAACTGCATGGGTTTTGGTTGAAACATCTAACTGTTATACACCCACTCATTGCCAAGCAGTTCAACAATATACTATAAGGAGGAGAAATTGAAAAGTGGCTAACAACTGGGAAAACCTACCTAATAATGAAAAATCCAGCAAAAGGGGCAACACCAGGCAACTACAGGCCAATTACCTGCTTACCAACAACTTTCAAATTACTAACTGGTGTGGTAGCTGATGCAGTACAACAGCATCTAGTTGAAAACAATCTCTTTCCACCTGAGCAGAAAGGAAACCGCCCCAATAGCAGAGGAACAAAAGATCAACTCCTAATAGACAAAATGATCTTGGAAAATTGCAAGAAAAGGAAGACCAAACTGAATGTGGCATGGATTGACTACAAAAAGGCATTTGACTCTCTGCCACATGACTGGATAATCAAGTGCCTAGAAATAACAGGAGTCAGTAGAAACATCAGAAAATTTGTGCAAAGATCGATGGCACAATGGAAGACACAGTTGCAGATCAATGGTGAGAGCTGGGAGAGGTTAATATCAAGAGAGGAATATTTCAAGGAGATTCATTATCACCATTACTATTTGTTATTGCACTGTTTCCTCTGTCAACAATACTGAATAACTCAGGACATGGCTATCAAACATCAAAAACATCTACCAAACTATCCCATCTCCTTTACATGGATGATCTGAAGCTGTATGGAAAAACATCATCTGAAATAGAATCGCTGCTCAAACTGTCCGTATATATAGCCAAGATATTGTTATGGAGTTTGGCTTGGACAAATGTGCCACACTTACTATCAAACAAGGAAAAGTAGTGAAAACTGAAGGAATCAAGATGCCCCATGAAAATAACATTAAGAGTCTGGATGAGGAAGATTACTACAAATACTTGGGTATCCTTCAAGCTGACAACATCAAGCACACTGAAGTCAAGAAAAAGATTAGAGGTGAATACATCAAGAGAGTGAAGAAGATCTTAAAGTCCAAACTCAATGGAGGAAATACCATAAAGGCAATCAACACCTGGGCAATCCCAGTCATTAGATACACAGCTGGAATAGTGGACTGGACTCAAGCAGAACTAAAAGCAATGGATAGGCAGACCAGAAAAATAATGACAATGAATCATGCCCTTCATCCACGCAGTGACATTGACAGACTTTATCTACCAAGGCAAATAGGTGGGTGTGGAATGCTACAAGTACATCAGATGGTTGAAGAAGAAAAAATGGCTTTGGAAGAATATCTGAAGAACAATGATGAAGATGCACTGAAATTAGTATATCAGGAAGGCTTACTAACTACTGGAGAGACCAAACTGGCCTACAAGAAAGACCAAATGAAGAACAGAATAGAGGCATGGGAAGACAAAGCACTACATGGCCAATACATGAAAAAAATAGCTGGGAAAGCAGATAATAATAAAACCTGGCAATGGCTAAGAGCAGGAAAATTGAAGAAAGAGACCGAGGGACTAATTCTGGCTGCACAAGACCAAGCCTTAAGGACAAATGCATACAAAGTCAAAATTGAGAAGACAGCAACAGACAGTAAGTGCCGCCTATGCAAAGAAGCTGAAGAAACAGTGGACCACTTGGTAAGCTGTTGCAAGAAGATTGCACAGACTGATTACAAGCAGCGGCATGACAAAGTAGCAACAATGGTGCATTGGAAGATCTGCAAAAAATATCATTTGCCTGTAAGCAAAAACTGGTGGGATCATAAAATAGAGAAAGTCATAGAAAATGATAAAATTAAACTGCTCTGGGACTTCAGAATTCAAACAGACAAGCACCTGCAACATAACACCCCAGACTTAACAATTGTCGATAAGAAAGACAAAAAAAGTCTGGATAGTGGACGTGGCAGTGCCTGGAGACAGCAGAATAGATGAGAAAGAATTGGAGAAGATAACAAAATACAAAGACCTAAAATAGAAATAGAAAGACTGTGGCAAAAGCAAGCAAGGGTAGTACCAATAGTAATAGGCTCCTTAGGTGCAATCCCAAAATAACTGGAGCACCACTTGAACACCATTGGCATTGACAAATTCCCTATTAATCAATTGCAAAAGGCGGCCTTACTAGGAACTGCTTCCATCCTGCGACGATACCTGTAATACCATCAAACATCCACATCTGCCTATCCCAGGTCCTGGGTAAGGACTCGATAGGTAGACAAAATGCCAAATCCAGTCTGAACATCTGGCTGACTGTGCGATGATTCATAATAATAATAGTAGTGGGCTTCCGGTGTGATCAAGCAGCTACGATGGCTGCTTTTCACAAAGCAGCCCGTTCCTAGGTTGTGTAAAAGCCGCAGAACTTTTACAATCAGATGTCCCGCAGCTTGAATCTCTTCCCTGGGAGAAAGGGAGGAGAAGAGCTGCTCAGGTAGAGGCAAGAGCTCCCCTGGATCCCCATAATTTCAGGGATCGGAGGGTAAAGCTCCCTTGGAGACTGAGCCAACTCCGCACTCCAGGACATCTTTGTCCCAAAGTTCTGGGATGAAGCAAGGCGCCGCTCCCACATCTGCTTTTTTTGGGAGGCTTGTGAGTATTCAAATGCAGACAGAGCAGACCAGGAGAAAGTGGATTTAAGATTGATTGTGACTTTAACTCCTGCAAGCATCTTCTCCCCCCCTTTTTTTCTTTGTTTACTTTCCCTTTTGAAGAAAGGGAAAGTGAAAGGCAAAATGGCGACTGTCTTTCTTGTTTGACTTTGCAACAAAGTTAAAAGTTTATGTTTTAAATATAGAGGCAAGAATTTTGTTCCTCTTTCTCTTTTTTCCCCTTTTTTCTTTCTTTTTATTATTATTTAAAGAACTGTGATATTATAGAGGCAAGAATTTTGATCCTTTGAACTTAATAGAATGGCTTCAAAACATTTGGTCTCTGTCCCTAGAGCTTCTACCTCCTCCCCAATGACTCAGCCTGCTTCTCAGTCTAAACCAAAATCACCCCCACCCTCTCCTCCTCCTGCAATCTCTCTCAAAGACTTACAAGAGACTTTAAAAATGACCGCTTTGGATATTAAAGAGGAGGTAAAAGATCTTATAATTGCAGAGAGGGCTATTACAGAAGAATTACTGGAGAAAAAGAAGACATATTATTTGCGTTTTTTGGTCTTGCCCTGCATATTGAAAGGATTGACGATAAAATGGAAGAGATTACTGAAAATGCAGCAGAACTGGAATTTAGAATGGTGGAAGTGGAGAATAAGATAGAAGTTACACAGGATGAATAAACTATTTCACAATACAGAGAAATGGAGTTCACATTGCATATCCGGGGTTTGAAAGAAAATTCCCAGGAAGATTTGAAGATGCTTATTGTTAGAGATATTGCTGTTAATCTTGGCTGGAGACCAGAAGAAGTTGGGAATGAGATAGAAAAAATCTTCAGAGTCAACTCACGGGTGGCCAGACAGAGAAATTTACCAAGAGATGTGGTTATTTACTTTTCCAGAAGATCTATTCGTAATGAAATTATACAGGCTTTTATAATTTTAAAAGAAATACCTCCAAAAATTTTAACAGGTAGAAAAGATTTTACTTTTCTGTCTGATGAGTTAAAACGTCGTCAAATCCAGTTCAGATGGGAGATTCCAAGAGGAATAGTAGTGAATTATGATGGAATACATCACAGATTAACTACAGTTTTAAAGGCAAGAGATTTCTATCACGTTATTCTAAAGGCCAGACCGTCTTCACCTCCACAAACAAGGATAATTTTTTTTTATTGAAAATTTTTTTAAAAAACTTTTACAAAAGACAAAAAACAACAATACCAACAACAACAAAAACAAGAAAAAACAAAACAACCCTCCCCCAACCCCTCCCAAACCACCCGCTCCCTCCCCCCCCGGAGCTTCCCAGAGCAGAATATAGGCTTAATTAAAAAGGTTAAACAGATTATAAAAATAAAAAAATTAACAATTATATATATATATATATATATATATATATATATCTATATATATATATATATATATATATATATAGGTTTTTTTGCTAACAAAGAATAAAGAGAGAATGGTATAGCTATTTCGAGTTCCTTTAACTCTCATCAGCCAAACTTACTCTTCTGAGATTCGAACCTGGGCTATCTGCATGTTAGGCAGATGTTATAACCTCTAAGCCACGGGTTCTCTCCCACTTGTTAGCTATCAGGAGAGAGACAGGGGGAGGAGATTTTTACCTTGAATGAACACCCTGTCAGCCCAAATATGGGAGAAAGAAATCTTCTTTCTTTTCTTTTCTTTTGCCTGTATCAGCTCAATCTAGAGCCATCCACAAGCAGCAGTCACTAACTGTGACATCATTTTACATTTTTAGGGTTTTTTTGCTAACAAAGAATAAAGAGAGAATGGTATAGCTATTTCAGGTTCCTTTAACCCTCATCAGCCAAACTTACTCTTCTGAGATTCGAACCTGGGCTATCTGCATGTTAGGCAGATGTTATAACCTCTAAGCCACGGGTTCTCTCCCACTCTGTTAGCTATCAGGAGAGAGACAGGGGGGAGATTTTTACCTTGAATGAACACCCTGTCAGCCCAAATATGGGAGAAAGAAATCTTCTTTCTTTCTTTTTTTTGCCTGTATCAGCTCAATCTAGAGCCATCCACAAGCAGCAGTCACTAACTGTGACATCATTTTACATTTTTAGGGTTTTTTTGCTAACAAAGAATAAAGAGAGAATGGTATAGCTATTTCAGGTTCCTTTAACCCTCATCAGCCAAACTTACTCTTCTGAGATTCGAACCTGGGCTATCTGCATGTTAGGCAGATGTTATAACCTCTAAGCCACGGGTTCTCTCCCACTCTGTTAGCTATCAGGAGAGAGACAGGGGGAGGAGATTTTTACCTTGAATGAACACCCTGTCAGCCCAAATATGGGAGAAAGAAATCTTCTTTCTTTTCTTTTCTTTTGCCTGTATCAGCTCAATCTAGAGCCATCCACAAGCAGCAGTCACTAACTGTGACATCATTTTACATTTTTAGGGTTTTTTTGCTAACAAAGAATAAAGAGAGAATGGTATAGCTATTTCAGGTTCCTTTAACCCTCATCAGCCAAACTTACTCTTCTGAGATTCGAACCTGGGCTATCTGCATGTTAGGCAGATGTTATAACCTCTAAGCCACGGGTTCTCTCCCACTCTGTTAGCTATCAGGAGAGAGACAGGGGGAGGAGATTTTTACCTTGAATGAACACCCTGTCAGCCCAAATATGGGAGAAAGAAATCTTCTTTCGTTTCTTTTCTTTTGCCTGTATCAGCTCAATCTAGAGCCATCCACAAGCAGCAGTCACTAACTGTGACATCATTTTACATTTTTAGGTTTTTGCTAACAAAGAATAAAGAGAGAATGGTATAGCTATTTCGAGTTCCTTTAACTCTCATCAGCCAAACTTACTCTTCTGGGATTCGAACCTGGGCTATCTGCATGTTAGGCAGATGTTATAACCTCTAAGCCACGGGTTCTCTCCCACTCTGTTAGCTATCAGGAGAGAGACAGGGGGAAGAGATTATTACCTTGAATGAACACCCTGTCAGCCCAAATATGGGAGAAAGAAATCTTCTTTCTTTTTCTTTTCTTTTGCCTGTATCAGCTCAATCTAGAGCCATCCACAAGCAAGCAGTCACAACTCCTGATAGCTAACAGAGTGGGAGAGAACCCGTGGCTTAGAGGTTATAACATCTGCCTAACATGCAGATAGCCCAGGTTCGAATCCCAGAAGAGTAAATTTGGCTGATGAGAGTTAAAGGAACTCGAAATAGCTATACCATTCTCTCTTTATTCTTTGTTAGCAAAAACCTAAAAATGTAAAATGATGTCACAGTTAGTGACTGCTGCTTGTGGATGGCTCTAGATTGAGCTGATACAGGCAAAAGAAAAGAAAAGAAAGAAGATTTCTTTCTCCCATATTTGGGCTGACAGGGTGTTCATTCAAGGTAAAAATCTCCTCCCACTGTCTCTCTCCTGATAGCTAACAGAGTGGGAGAGAACCCGTGGCTTAGAGGTTATAACATCTGCCTAACATGCAGATAGCCCAGGTTCGAATCTCAGAAGAGTACGTTTGGCTGATGAGGGTTAAAGGAACCTGAAATAGCTATACCATTCTCTCTTTATTCTTTGTTAGCAAAAAAACCCTACAAATGTAAAATGATGTCACAGTTAGTGACTGCTGCTTGTGGATGGCTCTAGATTGAGCTGATACAGGCAAAAGAAAAGAAAAGAAAGAAGATTTCTTTCTCCCATATTTGGGCTGACAGGGTGTTCATTCAAGGTAAAAATCTCCTCCCCCCTATATCTCTCCTGATACAGCTGACAAAGTGAGAAAGTGTCTGTGACTTAGAGGTTAATACAACTGCCTAGCATGCATATAATCCAGGTTCGAATCTCAGAAGAATAAGTCTGGCTGAGGAGAGTTAAGAAATTCGAAATAGGTATCCCAGTTCTTCTCTTTATTCTGTGTTAGCAACCTAAAAAAATGCAAAATGATGTTCCAGTTGGCGACTGCTGCTTGTGGATGTCTCTGGATTGAGCTGATAAAGGCAAAACAAAAGAAAAGAGATTCTCTTTCCTCCCCATATTTGGGCTGACAGGGGCGTTCATCTCAGATAAAAATCTCCTCCCCCTGTCTCTCTCCTGTTAGCTAACAAAGTGGGAGAGAACCCGTGGCTTAGAGGTTATAACATCTGCCTAACATGCAGATAGCCCAGGTTCGAATCTCAGAAGAGTAAGTTTGGCTGATGAGGGTTAAAGGAACCTGAAATAGCTATACCATTCTCTCTTTATTCTTTGTTAGCAAAAAAACCCTAAAAATGTAAAATGATGTCACAGTTAGTGACTGCTGCTTGTGGATGTCTCTAGATTGAGCTGATACAGGCAAAAGAAAAGAAAAGAAAGAAGATTTCTTTCTCCCATATTTGGGCTGACAGGGTGTTCATTCAAGGTAAAAATCTCCTCCCCCTGTCTCTCTCCTGATAGCTAACAGAGTGGGAGAGAACCCGTGGCTTAGAGGTTATAACATCTGCCTAACATGCAGATAGCCCAGGTTCGAATCTCAGAAGAGTAAGTTTGGCTGATGAGGGTTAAAGGAACCCGAAATAGCTATACCATTCTCTCTTTATTCTTTGTTAGCAAAAAAACCCTAAAAATGTAAAATGATGTCACAGTTAGTGACTGCTGCTTGTGGATGGCTCTAGATTGAGCTGATACAGGCAAAAGAAAAGAAAAGAAAGAAGATTTCTTTCTCCCATATTTGGGCTGACAGGGTGTTCATTCAAGGTAAAAATCTCCTCCCCCTGTCTCTCTCCTGATAGCTAACAGAGTGGGAGAGAACCCGTGGCTTAGAGGTTATAACATCTGCCTAACATGCAGATAGCCCAGGTTCGAATCTCAGAAGAGTAAGTTTGGCTGATGAGGGTTAAAGGAACCTGAAATAGCTATACCATTCTCTTTATTCTTTGTTAGCAAAAAAACCCTAAAAATGTAAAATGATGTCACAGTTAGTGACTGCTGCTTGTGGATGGCTCTAGATTGAGCTGATACAGGCAAAAGAAAAGAAAAGAAAGAAGATTTCTTTCTCCCATATTTGGGCTGACAGGGTGTTCATTCAAGGTATATATATATATATATATATATATATATATATATATATATATATATATATATATATATATATATATATATATATATATAAAAAGATAAAAATTATGAAAAAGCTAAATGATATTTTTTATATCCAATTTAAATTGTATAAACTTTATCCATTTATCCCAAACAGCAAAAAATTTCTCTTGCGATTGTTCTTTTAGGAAAGCCGAAATCTTTCCCCTTTCCGCCAAGTAAGATACTTTAAAAAACCACTCCTGCAAAGTAGGCAAAGATTCCTTCTTCCAATATTGCCCTACTAACAGCCTTGCGGCTGTAATCAAATTCAACATCAATATAACCTCCTTTGCATCACAATCAGTAACTATACCTAACAAAAATAATTGTGGAGTAAATTTTACCCTCTTTCTAAAAATTCTCTGAATATTCCACCATATCTTAATCCAAAAAGCTTTTATATTTTTACACGACCACCAAATATGATAATAGGTGGCATCCAAACAACCACATCTCCAACATTTAGGCTGTAGATCAGGATACATAAGAGACATTTTTTGTGGATCAAGGTGCCATCTGTAAAACATTTTATAAAAATTCTCCCTTAAATTCTGGGCTTGTGTACATTTAACATTCCTCACCCAGATAGTTTCCCAGGTATCCAGTAGAACTGGTTCACCAAAATTCTGCGCCCATTTAATCATACAATCTTTAATTAGTTCTGATTCTGAATCCAGTTCCACTAGAACCCCATAAATTCTCTTAATATGAGTTTGTCTTTGATCCTTTACTTGCTTAAAAAGATTTTCATCTTCTCTAAGCAAGCCCACATTACGATCCATCTTCCATCTATCTGCTAATTGTCTATATTGAAACCAAGAATAAGTAATATTTTCATATACTAACTCTTCCAAAGATTTTAGCTGCCAATTTTGACCATCCCATCTGAGTAACTGTGTGTAAGACACCGTATCCATTTTAACACCTCTCTTTATCCCCTCTATCGCATGCCAAGGTATAGCCCATAATGGTATTTTAAAATCACTTTTATAATATTTTCTCCAAATCCTGAGTAAGGAAATTCTTATAATATGAGATTTAAAGACCCGATCCACTTTCTTATTAAATATTAAATAGGCATGCCAACCAAAAAGTAAATCCCATCCCTCCAGATGGAGTATCTCCAAATTTGTTAAATTTACCCAATCACTAATTAGTGTTAAAACCACCGCATCATAGTATAATTTCAAATTCGGTACCTTGAGTCCACCTCTCTCATGGGAGTCCTGCATGATTTTAAACTTTACCCTTGGTTTTTTCCCTGCCCAAATGAATTTATTAATACCTTTCTGCCATTCATTTAAATTAATCTCATTCTTCAAAATAGGTAGCATTTGAAACAAAAAAAGAAACTTGGGTAGGACATTCATTTTAATCACTGCAATTCTTCCCATGAGAGATAACTGCAACTTCTCCCAATTCCTCAAGTCTTTCTGTACCCTGACCCACAACCTTTCATAATTATTCTTAAACAGTTTTGCATTAGAAACAGATAAAATAACCCCCAAGTATTTTACCTTATCAACAATTTCAAAACCAGTCAAATTAGCCAAAGTCTGTTTATCCCAAGTAGTCATATTTTTAGGTAGTATTTTAGTCTTATTATCATTAATCTTAAAACCCGAAACCAATCCATATTGATAAATCAACTGTAATAACTTTACTACAGAATAGGTAGGTTGAGACAAGGTAACCACCAAGTCATCTGCAAAAGCTCTTAACTTATATTCTTTTTTGTTAACTTCTATTCCTTTTATTTCCTGCGACTCTCGAATTTTGATCCACAAAATTTCCAATGTTAAAACAAACAGTAACGGCGACAATGGACATCCCTGTCTAGTACCTTTCTCTATTGTAAAAACCTCTGACAGACCCCCATTAACAATAAGTTGTGCCGTTTGTTTTTGATATATCGCAGTAAAAGCTTGTAATATTTTTTCTCCGAAATTCATCTCTTCAATTGCTCTTAGCATAAAATACCAATTCAGTTGATCAAAAGCTTTTTCAGCGTCTAAAAATATCAGCCCTGCAGGAACTTGGTTATTCTTATCTAGATATTCTAATAAATTAATAATTTGTCTAGCATTATTTTTCATATATCTATCAGTTATAAGCTGGTGCACAACCCTCATAAGCCTATTAGCTAAAATTTTTGCAAAAATCTTATAATCAACATTTAAAAGAGATATAGGTCTATAATTCTTTGGTAAAGTAAGATCTTGATCCTCTTTTGGAATCAAGGATATAAAAGCACTGCGCCATGACGGAGGGATCTCTGAACCCTGTAAAATATTATTAAAAAGATCACCTAATGGTTGAATCATCTCTTCCATTAAAGTTTTATAATAAACAGATGTCAAACCATCCGTACCCGGCGCTTTCCCTAATTTCAATTGTTTGATAACTGTCACAATTTCCTCATTAGTAATTAGGCCATTAATTTCATGTTTCTGGTCTTCTGTCAATTTAGGAAAGTTAGCCTCGCTTAAATATTTATTTATATCTAGAGTTTGTACATTAGTAGATTTATATAATTTTTGATAATAATCTAAAAAGGATTTCTTAATCAATTCCTTCTAGTACACTAATTTAGCCTTGTAATTTATTTTATCTATTATTCTCTGTCTCTGTTTCTTTCTTAATTGATAAGCCAGCCATCTCCCTGGTTTATTAGCATTACAAAATGTATTTTGTTTCATAAACAATAAATTAGTTGCAGATTGATCCGCCATCAACATATTAAATTGTGTTCTTAGCAACTTTATAGATTCCTTAACCTTTTCATCTGAAGGAGTTAAAATCAAAGACTTTTCTTTTAATTTAATCTCATCTTCCAGTTCTTTACGTTTCTGAATCTGCTTTTGTCTATGAGACTTATTCATTTTTATCAAAATCCCACACATAAAAGCTTTACCTGCATCCCATACCATTGACATTGATGTCCCCTTATACATATTCAAAGCAAAATAATCCTTTAAACACTCCTTTAACTTTTGAACATTCTTTTCTTGTCTAAATAAATTCTCATTCACCCTCCAGGATCTTCTCTCCTCTTTTTCTTGAATCAGCTCCATCCAAACTGGACTATGATCCATCAACGTCCTAGGAAAAATCTTTACATTCTTTACCCTATTATATAAGTCCGTTGTAATAAAAAAAAATCAATTCTTGAAAGAGATTGATGTCTATCTGAAAAAAAGGTAAAGTCTCTCTCCTCTTGGTTGCGTTCACGCCAATAGTCCCTCAGTTCCCAGTCCTCTTTCATATCAAAAAAGGCTTTAGGTAATTTAGCCTGTTTAAAAAGGGTAGAAGAACCTTTTTTGTCCCTTTGTGTATCTAAAACACCATTCCAATCCCCCATTAATATCACGGATCTATAATCCAGCGAAATTATTTTCTGATGTAACAGTCTATAAAATTGTTCCTGTTGCTGGTTTGGTGCGTACAATCCCACTATAAGTATTTTCTTACCATATAAGCCAAGTTCAATCATTACATATCTTCCTTGAGGATCTGATTCTACCAGACAAACTGGTAGATTTTGCTTAACATAAATAACCACTCCCCCTTTTTTCCCAGGGGCAGGAGATACAAAATGAGATCCCAGACGGGCATTAACTAAATATTTTTGATCTTTAAGTAAAATATGAGTTTCCTGCAAGCAGATAACATCATTATTATGTTGCTTTAAGTAGTGAAAGATTTTCTTTCTTTTCTGAGGGGAATTAAGACCGTTAACATTCCAGGTCAGGAACTTTGTCATCTCCCTTAACCAGGAGCCTGGAGAAGACTGCCTGAAGATCTGCCATTGCTGAATGTGTTGCAGAACTCTTGGGTCTTGCTCCTCCCACCAGCAATGAAGCACTTTCCACAGAAGATTCTTTGACTTCTTTCTTCTGTTGCTCCTTTTCCTTGCGTCTATGTGCTGCACGGGTCATCCTCTGCTCTTTAACCTCTGTTTGACGTTGCCATTCCACTTGTGACTTCCCAGCAGAAATCAGACCTAATCCTTCAGATTGCTGTTCCAACTCTTTACCACTCAACGGTTTCTGGATAGGTGAAGCTGAGCCTGCACCCAGGACCGTATTATAAAACTCTTTAGCTTTAACAACTGTATTCAGCCTATAACGCATCCCCGCATGGCTCAGAGCGATACCCATTGGAATCTCCCATCTGAATGGCATCAATCTTGCTTTAAGCTCATTAGCTAAGAAAGCAAAGTCTTTCCTGTTTCTTAAAATTTTTGATGGAATTTCCTTTAAAATAATAACATCTTGGGCAGCAATCTGGAATCTCTTATTATAAAAAGCTTGTATGATTTCATTACGCAGAGACCTCTTTGTAAAGTAAATCACCACATCTCTGGGCAAATTCTTCTGCTTCGCAATCCAAGAATTAACTCTGTAAACTTTTTCCACTTCTCTGCGTAATTCATCTTTATCCATATTCAAAGCAACAGCTAAATCATTAAGCATCATCTCTGTCAAATCTTGGTTCATGTCTTCCTTCAGACCTCTGATTCTCAAGGCGTATTCCATTTCTCTGTACTGGGACATAAGGATATCCTCTTGTGAAATTTCCATCTTCCTTTCCATATCTTGAAATTTATCCTCGAAAAAATCAACTTTGTCTGCGACCTCCTCCACTCTCGAATCCAACTTCACAACCACAGAAGCCAGGCCTGATAAGGATGTAACTATATCTTGCCTCAAAATAGTGTTATTGTCCTCTAGTAACTCCTTCATTTCCTTCATTTCCTCTTTGCTTTCAGATTTAATCTGTACAAGAAGCTGCTTCATTTCATCTCTAATTTGGGATACAGCATTTCCCATTATATCTTTAATCTCTTGTGCAGACAGGCCTGGCAAAGGAGGGGAGGGTGGAGGCAACACTGATGGTATAGGTTTAAGTTGTTGTTGTACAGTTAGAGTTGTGGGAGAGGAAACCACCTTGGATAATATAGAAGGCGGTTGTCTCTTTGAAGCCATTTTTCAAAATAATATTCTCTCTTTCCTTCTTCTTAAAAAAAAGAAAAAGGAAATAAAGTTTAAAAAAAAATAAAAATACTAAAATCCTTAAAGTTTAAGAAAAAAAAAAGCATCAGGGAAGAAATCCAAAGCTCATTCAAAAAAAAAAGAGAAAGAAGAAAGAGAAAGTTAAAAGCAATCATTTAAGTCCGTTTCCTTCCGGAAAAATAAGAATAAAAAAACAAAAAAACCGAGTACTTTCAAAACGCCATCTTAATTTCCCTCTCCGTGCCAGCAAAAAAGAACAAAGGAGAAGAAATCAGAATTAACTAGAAGAAAAAAATAAAATACTAAACTATATAAAAAAATCCTTTAAACCGCTCTGTCCGCTTCAAAAGTTACTCACCAGGACACTTTAACCGCGGAGATGGTAGCGACGTTTCCTTTTGCTTCCAAAGAAGCAAAAACAGCTGGGAGGTGGAGATAGGCAGGAACTCCGAGGGAGCGCTCCTTCTGCCCCCTCAAAGAAAAAATCCAGAGGAGGTTCGGAGGTTCTACCTCTATTCCTGCAGTCTCTACTCCTTCCTTTCGCCCGGGAAGGGGATTCCGAACCGCGGGCCAGCTGGTGTGCGCTGCGCTCCGCGGATCTGACGCCGTCCCAGGAGGACGGCTACAAGGTAGCCGCCATCATCGCTGCTACCTACCGGAAGCCCACAAACAAGGATAATTGAAGAGCCCGTTATGGCAGGAGCTTCCTCATTGATGGTCATGGAACAAACGGTGTTGCCTGTACAGAATCTTGAGATAAAAGATCAAAGGATGACACGAGCTGCCCATAAATGCGAAGAAAAAGAGCAGCAGCAGAAGAGTGGTGATAAAGTAGAAAGAATGGTTAATACAGAGTCTGTGGGAGGGGCAAGACCTAAAAGATCTTCGACAGTTGATCTTCAGGCTATGCTTCAAAGGCTTCAGGCCGGTGTAGATGGCCAAGTTCCTGACCTGGAATGTTAATGGCTTAAATTCACCTCAGAAATGGAGAAAGGTCTTCTACTATTTGAAACAACATAATAATGATTTGATATGTTTGCAAGAGACTCATATAACTTCAAAGGACTCAAAATATTTGACAAATTCTCGTTTGGGATCACATTTTATAGCTCCAGCTCCAGGGAAAAAGGGGGTGTTGTAATTTATGTGAAGAAAAATTTATCGGCTAAATTAATTGAGGTTGATCTTGAAGGAAGATATCTCTTTGTTGAACTATTGTTACAAGGCAAGATAGTTCTTATTGTTGGATTATATGCCCCTAATCAACAACAGAAGCAATTTTATAAGCTTTTGCATGGGAAGATATCCCAGTTGGATTATAAATCTGTAATTTTGATGGGTGACTGGAATGGATTTTGGATATAACTATAGATAAAAAGAGCTCTTCAAAAAATTTTACTCAAACTAAATTACCCAAAACTTTTTTTGATTTGAAAGAAGAGTTGGAACTTATTGACATTTGGCGAGAAAGGAACACAAGTGATAGAGATTTTACCTTCTATTCGGATAGACACCAGTCATTTTCAAGGATTGACTTCTTTTTGATTACTAGTGATTTTCTTTCTAGGGTGAGAAAGGTAAAAATCTTTCCCAGGACCCTTTCAGACCATAGTCCTGTGTGGATGGAGCTATACTTGGAAGATGGGAACAGAAGGCCTTGGAGACTGAATGAGAATTTGTTTACCCGGGGAGAGTTTGTACAAAAATGTAAAGAGTATTTAAAGGAGTTTTTTGCTTTAAATATGAATAAGGGTACATTGATGCCCATGGTCTGGGATGCCAGTAAGGCGTATATGAGGGGAATTTTAATTCATTTAAATAAAGTTTCTAGGGATAAAAGGATACAAAGATGTAGAGAAATAGAAGATGAGATTAAAATAAAAGAAGAAGCGCTTGCTCTTAATCCAACTGATAATAACTTAAAGGTTTCTATAAAGATGCTTAGGGAACAATTTAATATGTTGATAGCAGATCAAGTGGCTACCAATTTGCGTTATATGAGACATAATACTTTTTGTAATGCAAATAAGCCTGGGAAGTGGTTAGCTTATCAGTTACGAAAGAAACAGAAGGCTAGGATTATAGAGAAAGTAAAATATAAAGGTACTGAAGTTTTTCAGCAAAATTCAATTAAAAAGAGTTTTTTAGATTTTTACACAAAACTATACTCAAGTGATAATATAAAGGGAATGGATATAGATAAATATTTACAATCAGTACATTTTCCTAAACTTTCTGAAGAACAGCAAAATGGGATGAATTGTTTAATTACCGTGGAGGAAATTGGCTTAGCTATCAAGCAGTTAAAGGTGGGAAAGTCTCCAGGAACAGATGGATTGACGTCGACGTATTATAAAAATTTATATGAAGAAATGTTGGAGCCATTAAAGGAGCTTTTTAATAGTATCTTGCTGGGAGCACAAGTTCCTCCCTCTTGAAAAAGAGCATTTATATCATTGATTCCGAAGGAGGATCAAGATCTTACAGAGCCTAAGAATTATAGGCCGATATCATTATTAAATGTAGATTACAAGATTTTTACAAAAATTTTGGCAAATAGATTAATGCAGGTTATGAAGGATTTGATTCACATTGATCAATCAGGATTCATAACAGGGCGATACATGAAATATAATGTTAGACAAATTATTAACTTAATTGAGTATTTGGATAAGAACAACCAGAGTCCTGTGGCTTTTATATTTTTGGATGCTGAAAAAGCCTTTGATCAATTAGATTGGCAATTCTTATTCTCACTGGTAGAGAAAATGAATTTTGGGGATAATTTTTTACATGCACTTAAAGCTATATATCAGCAACAATCTGCTCAAATTGTTGTCAGTGGGGGATTGACTGAGACTTTTAATATTGAAAAAGGGACAAGACAAGGATGCCCATTATCTCCATTGTTATTTGTTTTGACATTGGAGATTTTGTTGATCCAGATTTGAGAATCAACGGTAATCAAGGGCATAAAGATAAGAAAAAATGAGTATAAATTACGGGCTTTTGCGATGATCTGGTTTTGATTTTGGAACAACCGTTTAGAGCAGTTGATTGTCTATTAGAACTTATAACACAGTATGGAAAAGTTTCTAGTTTTAAAGTCAATAACCATAAGACTAAGATATTATCTAAGAATATGTTAGCCAGTGACAAGGAAAGTTTGGTTAAAGCCACAGATTTTCAGATGGTGAAAAAGGTTAAATATCTGGGAGTATATTTAACTGCCTCAAATGGAAAATTGTATAAAAATAATAATGAATTACTATGGGCAAAAGTGCGAAAGGATTTAAATGATTGGAAAAAACTGCAATTATCATTGTTGGGGAGAATTTCAGCTGTAAAAATGAATGTTCTACCAAAGTTTCTTTTCTTGTTTCAGATGATACCTATTTTAAAAAAAGATGTAAATTTGGAGGAATGGCAGAAGGGTATCAATAAATTCATTTGGGCTGGGGAAAAACCAAGGGTTAAGTTTAAGATTTTGCAAGCTGCCTGAGAAAGAGGAGGACTTAAAGCATCTAACTTGAAATTATACTATGATGCAGCAGCCTTAACTTGGATAAGTGATTGGCTTAATTTAACAAATAAGGATATTCTTGTTCTTGAAGGGTGGGATTTAATGTATTTATTTATTTATTTATGAGACTTATATACCGCTTTAAGTGCAAGCACTCTCTAAGCGGTGTACACCAGTAAGCAATGTATATATATATTTACATTGCCCCCAACAATCTGGGTCCTCATTTTACCTACCCCGTAAGGATGGAAGGCTGAGTCAACCTTGAGCCGGTGAGATTTGAACCGCTGACCTGCTGAACACAGTCAGCTAAAGTGGCCTGCAGTACTGCACTCTAACTGCTGCGCCACCTCGGCTCTTCGTACGGTTGGCATGAATATTTAATTTTTAATAAGAAAGTGGACTGGACTTTCAAATCACATATTTTGAGGAGTGCCTTACTTCGAGTTTGGAAAAAGTATTATTATAGGTTAAACTATAAAATACCTATCTGGGGGATTCCTAGACATGCAATTGAGGGGATTTCTAAGGGGATGAATTTCGATAAAATTTCGTATAAAGAATTATTAACTTGGTCAGGTTCGGATTGGCATTTAAAATCTCTAGATGTATTAAGGCAAGAAAATATTCTACAGTCATGGTTTCAATATTTACAAATAGGGGACAGGTGGACTGTAGATAAAAAAGAAGGAATAACACTAGAAGATGGAAATCTGGTTATTCAGATTAAAGATCAGAGTCAGGCCCATATAAAAAGAATTTATAATGCTTTAATAGAATTAGACTCTGAAACAGAATTGGTTAAAGACTATAGGATTAAATGGGCTCAGAATATCCAGGATCCGATCCCATTGGACTTATGGGAGATAATTTGGATTAGAAATGTTAGATTTACACAAGCTCAAAATTTGAGGGAAATTTTTTATAAAATGTTTTACAGATGGCATTTAGATCCTAAGAAATTATCTTGTATGTATCCAAATTTACAACCCAAATGTTGGAGATGTGGTTATATGGATGCGACATATTTTCATGTTTGGTGGAATTGTAAAAAGGTAAAGGCTTTTTGGATTATGATTTGGTGGAACATTCAAAAGATTTTTAAAAGGAAGATAACGTTCACCCCTCAATTATTCTTATTGGGTATCTTTGTGGATTTAAATGACAAAGAAACTACTTTAATGTTGAATTTATTAACTGCAGCAAGGTTATTAGTAGTCTCGTATTGGAAGAAGGACTCGTTGCCTACTTTAGAAGAATGGATATTTAAAGTTTCTAACTTTGCAGAAATGGCAAAAATTTCTGCTTATTTGAAGGATCATACACCAGAAAGATATATTATTGTATGGAGAAGATGGATAGATTATATTCAGAAAAAATATGGGACTATAAAGTTTCATTTATTTTATGAGTAAATTTTATAGTAACTGTTGTAGAGATTTGTTTATATGACTCAATTTAAGGGGAGTTAAAGGTTAAGTATGATGTTTTTTTCTCTTTTTTTCTTTTTTCTTTTTTTATATTATTGTTAACTTTCTTAATAATAATCCTTATTCTGCTCTGGGAAGTGAGGGGGGGGAGGGTTGAGGGTGGGTGGGTGGGTGAGTGGGTGGGCAATGATAATATAGTCATGGTAAACGCTTGGGCATTTCCCTATGCTGCGTTCATGTGTGTGAGAGGGATGAGAGGGGAGGAAGGAGTAAGGAGGAAGTAGGATGGTTAGAGGAGAAGGGAAGGGGAAGAGAGGAGGAGAGGAGGAGAGAAAGAGGAGGGAAGTGGGGAAGGATTAGAGAGGGTGGACCCAGCCTGGGGGGAATGGGCAGGCGGTACCAATAGTTAGAAATTTAATTGTATTTTGTATGAATAAATGGAAAATAAAAACTTTTTAATATAAATAATAATAATAATAATAATAATAATAATAATAATAATAATAATAATAATAATAATAAAATGCCAAATCCAGTCTGAACATCTGGCTGACTGTGCGATGATCGATATAATAATAATAATAATAATAA